>NC_080056.1:29385072-29475072 GCF_026212465.1 Amaranthus tricolor | reverse complement strand
AAGTCTCTTACCCTAAATATAACATAGGCTATGGATAACTTTGATTCTCTTTGTGCCGTTAAAGGGGGGGTCCTACCTTCAAAGTATGTAAGTGTCGGACACTAAAAATAACTAAGGCTCCACAAAATAATGATTCTCTTTGAGGCCTAAAGGGGAGGTCCAACTTTCAAACAAGGTTAACGTCTTGGATATAAAAAATAAATTACGCTCTGGAGAACTTAGTTTTTCTTTGAGCCCTTATAGGGGGGGGGGGGGGGGCGACTTTCAAACTATGTGAGTCTCGCAAAATAAAACTAACTTAGACTCCAGAGAACTTTTGTTCTCTTTGAGCCCTTAAACGGGGGGCGGGGCCGAGTTTCACAGTAGGTGAAAGTCTCGTACCCTAAAATTAACTTAGGCGCACGAGAACATTGATTCTCTTCTAGCGCTTCAAGGGGGGTTCGACTTTTAAACTCGGTGAAAGTCTCGCACCCTAAAAATAATTTAGGCCATGAAGAACTTTGATTCTCTTTGTGTCCTTAAAGGGGGGGGGGGGTCGTCTGACTTTCAAACTAGGTGAAAGTCTCGGATCAAAAAAATATTTTATGCTTTGTAGAACTTTTTTTTTCTTTGAGCCCTTAATGGGGGATTCAGACTTTTAAATAAGGTGAAAGTCTCGGATGCTAAAAATAACTTGGGATATGGAGAACTTTTATTCTCTTTGAGAACATAAAGAGGGGGCTCGAATTTCAAACTAGGTGAATTTCTTTGACCATAAAAATAACTTAGGCCATGGAGAACTTTGATTCTCTTTGAGCTCTTAAAGAGCGGGTCTGACTTTAAAACTAGGTGAAAGTCCCAAACACTATAAATAACATAGGCTATAGAGAACTTTGATTCTCTATGAGCCCTTAAAGGGGGCTCCGACATTCAAACTAAGTGAAAGTCTCGGACCCTAAAAATAACTTAGGCTCTGAAAAACATTGATTCTCTTTGAGCACTTAAAGGGGGGAGGGTCCGACTTCCAAACTAGGTGAAAGTCTCGGATCCAAAAAATAACTTACGTTCTTGAGAAATTTGTTTTTCTTTGAGCCCTTCTAAAAATAACATAGGATCTGAGGAACTTTGATTCTCTTTGTGCCCTTAAAGGGGGGGTTCGACTTTCAAACTAGGTGAAAGTGTTGTACTCTTAAAATAACTTTGGCCCTGGAGAACTATTATTCTTTTTGAGCCCTTAAAGGGGGGGCCTAAATTTCAAACTAAGAGAAAGTCTAAGACCCTAAAAATAACATAGGCTATGGACAACTTTAATTTCCTTTGAGCGCATTAAGAGGGGGTCAGACTTTCAAACTAGGTGAAAATCCCAAACCCTAAAAATAACATAGGCTATGGAGAACTTTAATTCTCTTTGAGCCCTTAAAGAGGGGTCTGACATTCAAACTAGGTGAAAGTCTCGGACCCTAAAAATAACTTAGGCTGGGGGGGGGGGGGGGGGTGTCTGACTTCCAAACTAAGTGAAAGTCTCGTACCCTAAAAATAACATAGGATCTAGAGAACTTTAATTCTCTTTGAGCCCTTAAAAGAGAGGTCCGACTTTCAAATTAGGTGATTGTTGGACCATAAAACTACCTTAGGTTCTGGAGAACTTTTATTCTCTTTAAGTGCATATAGCAGGGTCCGACAATAAAACTAGGTGAAAGTCTGGGACCCTAAAACTAACTCAGGCTCTTGAGAACCTTGATTGTCTTCGAGCGCTTAAAAATGGGGACCGACTATTAAACTAGGTAAAAATCTCGTAACCTAAAATTAACTTAGGCTTTGGAGAACTTTGATTATATTTTTGAGCCCTTAAAGAGGGGGTTTGACTTTCAAACTTTTTGAAAGTCCCGACCCTTAAAGAGGGGGTTTGACTTTCCAACTAGGTGAAATCTCGTACCCTAAAAATAACTTTGGCCATGGAGAAATTTTATTCTCTTTGAGCACGTAAAGAGGGGGCCCAAATTTCAAACTAGGTGATAGTTTTAGACCCTAAAAATAACATAGGATATGGAGAAATTTAATTCTCTCTTAGTGGTTGAAGAGCGGGTCTGACTTTAAAACTAGGTGAAACTCCCGAACCCTATAAATAAGATAGGCTATAGAGAATTTTGATTCTCTATGAGTCCTTAAAAGGGGCTCCGACATTCAAACTAAATGAAAGTCTCGGACCCTAAAAATAATATAAGCTAGGGACAACTTTGATTCTCTTTGATTCCTTAAAGCCGGGTCCGACATTCAAACTAGGTGAATATTTTAGACCCTAAAAATAACTTAGGCTCCGGAGAACATTGATTCTCTTTGAGCCTTTCGGGGGGGGGGGGGGGGGGGGTGACTTTAAAACTAAGTGAAAGTCTCGTACCCTAAAAATAACTTAGGCTCTAGAGAACTTTAATTCTCTTTGACCCCTTAAAGGAGGGGTGCGACTTCCAAACTAGGTGATTCGTGGACCGTAAAACTAATTTAGGCTCTGAAAACTTTGATTCTCTTTGAGTCCTTAAAGGGGGGGGGGGGGGGGGGGTCCGAAATTAAAACTAGGTGAAAATCTCGTACCCTAAAATTAACTTAGGCTATGGAGAAATTTGATTCTCTTTGAGCCCTTAAATAGGAGGTCTAACTTTCATACTAGGTTAAAGTCCAAGACCCTAAAAATAACATAGGCTATGGAGAACTTTGATTCTCTTTGAGCCCGTAAAGAGGGTCCGACATTAAAACTAGGTGAAAGTCTCAGATCCTAAAAAAGACTTACGCTTAGGAGAACTTTGATTTTCTTTGAGCCCTTAATGGGGGGGTTCAACTTTTAAATAAGATGAAAGTCTCGGAGCCTAAAAGTAACTTAAAACCTGCAGAACTTTTATCCTCTTTGAGCCCTTAAAGGGGGGGGCCAGACATTTAAACTAGGTGAATGTCTCAGACCGTAAAAATAACTTAGGCTTTGGGGAACTTTGATTCTCTTTGAGCCCTTAAAGAGGGGGTCTGACTTTCATACAAGGTGAAAGTCCCGAACCTGAAAAATAGGCTATGCAGGACTTTGATTCTCCTTGAGCCCGTAAAGGGGTGTGCGAGTTTAAAACTATTTGAAAGTCTCGGACCCAAAAAATAACTTAGGCTCTGGAGAACATTGATTCTGTGTAAGCCCTTAAAGCCGGGGGGGGGGGGGGGGGGGGTAAACTTTCAAACTAGGTGAAAGTCTCAGACCCTAAAAATAACTTATGCTATGGAGTACTTTGATTCTCTTTGAGCCCTTAAAGTGGGGATCTGACTTTAACACTAGGTGAATGTCTCGGACTCTAAAAATAGGCTATTGAGAACTTTGATTATCTTTGAGCCCGTAAAGGGGGTCTGACTTTAAAACTAGGTGAAAGTCAACAATCCTAAAAATAACTTAGGCTCTGGAAAACATTGATTCTCTTTGAGCCCTTCGGGGGGGGTTCCGACTTTCAAACTAGGTGAAAGTCTCGGACCCTACAAAGAACATAGGCTTATGAGAACATTGATTCTCTTACAGCCCTTAAAGGGGAGAAGAGTTCAGACTTCCAAACTAGGAGAAAGTCTCGTACCTTAAAAATATCCTAGGCTATGGAGAACATTGATTCTCTTTTAGCCGTTAAAGTGGGGGTCCGACTTTCAAACTAGGTGAGTATCGGACCCGAAATCTAACTTAGGGTCCGGAGAACTTTGATTCTCTTTGAGCCCTTAATGAGGGGGGTTTGACTTTCATCGTAGGTGAATGTCTCGGAGCTTAAAAATAACATAGGCTATGGAGAACTGTGATTCTCTTTGAGTCCGTAAAGGGGGGTCTGACATTAAAACTAGGTGAAAGTCTCAAACCCTAAAAAAACTTAGGCTCTACAGAACATTGATTCTCTTTGACACGTTAAAAGGGGGGTCTTACTTTTAAACTATGTTAAAGTTTCGGACTTTAAAAATAAGTTAGGCTATAGAGATCTTTAATTCTCTTTGATTGCTCAAAGAAAAGGTCAGACTTTCCAACTAGTTGAATGTCTCGTACCCTAAAAATATCATAACCTATGGGGAACTTTGATTCTCTTTGAGCCCTTAAAGGGGGGTCCGACTTTCAAACTAGGTGAAAGTCTAGTATCCTAAAAATAACCTAGGCCCTGGAGAACTTTTATTCTCTTTGAGCCCTTAAAGGGGGGCCCGACTTTAAAAGTAGGTGAATGTCTCGTAGACTAAAAATAACTTAGACTATGGAGAACATTGATTCTTTTTGAGCCCTTAAAGAAGGAGGTTCCGACTTTAAAACTAGGTGAAAGTTTCAAACCCTAAAAATAACATAGGCTCTTGTGAACTTTATTTCTCTTTGAGCCATTAAACAGGGTGGCTGACTTTAAAACTAGTTGAAATTATCGGACTCTAAAACTAACATAGGCTATGGAGAACATTGATTTTCTTTGAGCCCTTAAAGGGGGGTTCGACTTTCAAACAATGTGAAAGTCTCGTACCCTAAAAACAACTTAGGCTCTGGAAAACATCAATTCTCTTAAAGCCCGTAAAGGGGGGGGGGGGGGGTTTCGACATCCAAACTAGGTGACAGTGACTTTAAAACTAGTTGAAATTCTTGGGCCATAAAAATAACTTAGGCTCTAGAAAACATTGATTCTCATTGAGCCCTTAAAGAGGGTTCAGAATTTCAAACAAGGTGAAAGTCTCGAACCCTAAATATAACATAGGCTATGCAGAACTTTTATTCTCTTTGAGCCCTTAAAGGGAGGTCCGACTTTCAAACCAGGTGGAAGTCCTAAACCTTACAAATAACATAGGCTATGGAGAACTTTGATTCTCTTTGAGCCGCTAAAGAGACATTCAAACTAGGTGCAAGTCTCGGACCCTAAAAATAATATCGGCTATGGAGAATTTTTATTCTTTTTGAGCCCTTACAAGGGTGTCCGACTTTCAAACTAGGTGAAAGTCCCGGACCCTAAAAATAACATAGGATCTGGAGAACTTTGATTCTCTGTGAGCCCTTAAATAGAGTGTTAGACATTCAAACTAGGTCAAAGTCTCGAACCCTTACAATAACATAGGCTATACAAAAAATTGATTCTCTTTCAAACTAGGTCATGGGTCTCTAGACTCTCCTCAAAAGCCCTTTTCAATTGGTTAACACTCCACATTCTCTCCAAATCATCCCCCATTAGTGTATCACTGTAAATGTAATCGGTGAAGGGGTAGGCTAGTGGAACCTCAAGGGGATGAAAACCGGGATATTCTTTCTTAAAGTTATCCTTGGCCAACCATCTAAAGAAATTCAAACAAAGTATCGGGGTTTGGTCAAGGAATGCATTAAACTGAACATCATCCACGAATTCCCTAGTCTCACTATTCAAACCCTCATAAACTTCAAGGAAAATTTGCCATTGTTCAACATTATGCTCATAAGGGAGAGAATCCCCATATCTAACAAAGAATCTCCAAAAAGATTCATGCTCGTATTGATGCAAGGGATAGCAAGCCATGAAGAAGAACAAAAATAAAACCTATTCACAAAACACACCAAAACTAAAATCTAAACAAACGCCTTGTCCCCGGCAACGGCGCCATTTTGATAACCGACATTTCTAGCACGTCGTAAATACTAGAAATCGGGTTATACAAACAATATTTATAATCACCTTAATACTACTACAACGAGTGTAATGGTAAGTCGGGGGTCGAACCACAAGGACAAGGGATACTAGACTAAAGACTTGGTGTGAGAAGGTTATATGGAAGGTTGGTTGGTCGGTGAACTTAACTAATAACGAGAATAAAAAGGGAAACTCAACAATGAAAGACAAGCGGGGAGTAGGTTATGTCCACCCTAGGATGGTCTATTGGAAATAAAGTTAAGCTAGGTCAAGTGAGTTCGAACGATAATCAATCAAGACACTCTAGATATCGAGAGGAAGTTGGTGACCCTATAAGCCACACGAACGACCTATAATCGCCCTATGTCTCTCTAAGAGTGGCAGGACAAGATTCGAATCGAATATCTATCAACAAACATCATCAAACTCAACCCTAATCCTAAACATTGAAGAAAAGACCAAACCTAGGGTTTTTCTAACCTAAACCCCTAAAGAAACTATTCTACCATACTAGAGATAAAAGCAATAAACAAGGAAAGCATTAAAGGAACTGAAGAACATGAAGGCATAATCTAAACTAAGAAAGCATTAAATGAAAGCATTAAAGAAAAGCAATAGAAGAAAGCAATAAAGACATCAAAGCATTAAAGAAGTAAACTTACATTAATGAAGTCACATGAAAGTAGATGAAAGGATAAATGAAGAACAACAAATCTACACTAGGGCAAAAAGTAGAGAAAGCATTAAAGGGTTTGATGTTCTAAAATGAGGCACTAAGGCACTCAAACAAGGCATCCCTTCTTTTACAGAAATGAGGGGTATTTATAAGCTAAGGAATAAAAGGGGTAAAAAGCCCTAAAAGCCCTCGGAGTTTGGTTTGCGAAGAAAAGAAATCGCGCAGTCTGGGGCTTCCATTCGGCCGAAATAAAGAGGGCATTCGCCCGAATGGGCATCCACTCGACCGAATGGGGCTCCATTCGGGGTTTCCAGCAAGTTTGAGCACGTTTTGATAGAGTTTTGAAGCCATTCGACCGAATCCATTCATCATTCGCCCAAACCCAGGTCAATTCGACCGAATCCAGGTTAATTCGACCGAATACAGGTCAATTCGACCGAAGCCACAGGCAATTCGACCGAATCCTGCTAAACTCGACCGAAGCCAGCTAAATTCGACCGAAGCCACAGTCAATTCGACCGAAACTAGGCCAATTCGACCGAATGGATCTTGGATTCGGTCGAATCCTGCTCTGCTTGGCCTATTTTCATCTTTTGAAGCTTTGGATGTCTTTCGGACTTTGCGGGGACCTTCAGGACGGCTTGGAATGCGTTGGAAACCTTGGGTACGCGTGTGTAATCTTCTATTATGTTGTCTAAGCCTCGAACTCGATCCATTTCACCTCGAAATCTCCGAAAATACCTGAAATAACCTTAAAACACCGCGGAGACAAGAGCAAGGTAAAATCGAGCGTAAAACATATAAAACCAATGAGAAATGACGAGACCCGACACTATAAAGGGGATATAAATGTGCTCTAAATGAAGCACATCAGGGGGGGGGGGTTTCGACTTTTAAACTAGGTGAAAGTCTCGGACCCTAATAATAATATTCTCTTTGAGCCCTTAAAGAGGGGGACCGACTTTCAAACTAGGTGAAAATGTAGTACCCAAAAATTTACTTAGGCTTTAGGGAGCTTCAATTCTCTTGACAACTTTGATTCTCTTTGAGCCCTTAAAAAGAGGGTTTGACTTTCAAACAAGGTAAAAGACTCGGTCCCTAAAAATAACTTACGCTCTGGAGAACATTGATTTTCTACGAGCCTTTAAGGAGGGAGGAGAGGGGGGGGGGGGGGGGGGGGGGGAGGGGTCCAATTGTCAAATAAGGTGAAGTTTTGGACCCTAAAAATAACTTAGGATTTAGAGAACTTTGATTCTCTTTGAGCCCTTAAAAGGGGTCTTGCTTTCGAACAAGGTGAAAGTCTCGTACCCTAAAAATAACTTAGGCCCTAACGAACTTTTATTCTCTTTGACCCCTTAAAGGTGGGGCCCGACATTCTAACTAGATGAAAGTCTCAGAACCTAAAAATCATTTAGGCTCTGGAGAACATTGATTCTCTTTGAACCCTTAAAGAGGGATGTGGGGGGGGTGTCTAACTTTCAAACTAGGTGAAAGTCTCAGACCTTAAAAATAACTTAAGCTATGGACAACTTTGATTCCCTTTGAGCCCGAATCCGACTTTCAAACTAGGTGAAAGTCTCCGACACTAAAAATAACTTAGGCTCTGGAGAACATTGATTCTCTTTGAGCCCATAAAGGGGGGGCGGAAGGGGGGGGGGGTTGTCCGACTTTAAAACTAGGTGAAAGTCTCAGATGCTAAAAATAAGTTGAGCAATGGATAACTTTTATTCTCTTTGAGCCGTTAAAGAGGGGGTCAGACATTCAAACTAGGTAAAAGTTTCGGACCCTAAAATTAGCATACACTATGCAGAACTTTGATTCTCTTTGAGCCCTTAAAGGGGGATCCGACAATAAAACTAGGTGAAGGTCTCGGACTGTAAAAATAACTTAGGCTCTGGAGAACATTGATTCTCTTTAAGCCTTTTAATGCGGGGGGGGGGGGGGGGAGGGAGACAGGGAGTTGGAGTCCGACTTTCAAACTAGGTGAATGTCTCGTACCCTAAAAATAACTTAGGCCCTGGAGAATTTTTATTTTCTTTGTGTCCTTAAAGTGGGGCCCGATATTCAAACTAGGTGAATGTCTCAAACCTTAAAAATATCTTAGGCTATGCAGAACATTGACTCTCTTTGAGCCCTTAAAGAGGGGGTCAGACTTCAAAACTAAGAGACAGTCTTGTACCTTAAAACTAACTTAGGCCCTGGAGAACTTTGATTTTCTTCGAGCCCTTAATAATGACATAGGCTCCAACTTTCAAACTAGGTGAGTGACTCGGACCGTAATAATAACATAGGCTCCGGAGAACATTGATTCCCTAATAATAACAAGGGGGATGTGGGGGGGAGGGGGGGGGGTAGGGGTCCGACTTTCAATATTGGTGAAAGTCTCAGATCTTAAAAATAACTTAAGCTACGGAGAACTTTGATTCCCTTTGAGCCCTGAGAAAGAGAGGGTCTGACTTTCAAACTAGGTGAAAGTCTAAGATCCTAAAAATAACATAGGCAATGGAAACTTTGATTCTTTTTGAGTCCTTAAAGGGGGGTCCGACTTACAAACTAGGTGAAAGTCTCGGACCCTAAAAATAATTTAGGCTCTGGAAAAAACATTGATTCTCTTTAAGCCCTTAGGGGGGGGGGGGGGGGGGTTCAACATTGAAACTAGGTGAAAGTCTCAGACCTTAAAAATAACTTAGGCTCTCGAGAACAATTATTCTCCTTGAGCCCTTGGGGGGGGGGGGGGGGGGGGGAGGGAGGGTCCAACCTCCAAACTAGGAGAAAGTCTCGGACCCTACAACTAACTTAGGCTCCGAAGAACTTTGATTCTCTTTGAGCCCTTAGGGGGGGGAGGGTCCAACTTCCAAACTAGGAGAAAGTCTCGTACCCTAAAACTAACTTAGGCTCTAGAGAACTTTGATTCTCTTTGAGCCCTTAAAGGGAGGGGAGGGGTCCAACATCCAAACTAGGAGAATGTCTTGTACGTTAAAACTAACTTAGGCTCTAGAGAACTTTGATTCTCTTTGAGCCCTTAAAGGGGGGTCTGACTTTCAAACTAAGAGAAAGTCTTAGACCCTAATAATAATTACGCTATGGAGAATTGTGATTCGCTTTGAGCCGTTATAGAGGGGATCATACAATCATACTAGGTTAAAGTGTCGGACCCTAAAAATAACATAGGCTATGGAGACCTTTGATTCTCTTTTAGCCCTTAAAGGGGCATCCGACTTTGAAGCAAGGTGAAAGTCTCAGACACTAAAAATAACATAGGCTCTAGGGAACATTGATTCTATTTGAGGGGCGGGGGGGGGGGGGGGGGGGGGGGGTGGGTTTCGACTTTCAAAATCGGCGAAAGTGTCGAACTCTAAAAAAAAAATTAGCCCTTGAAAACTTTGATTCTCGTTGAGCCCTTATAGGGGGGGGGGTTCGACTTTCAAACTAGGTAAAGCGGTGGGGGGGGGGTTCTGACTTTCAAACTAGGTGAAAGTGTCATACCCTAAAACAAACTTAGGCTCTGGAGAACTTTGATTATCTTTGAGCCCTTAAAGGGGTGGGGGGGTCCGACTTTAGTATCCGACCATTTGATTCTCCTTGAGGCCTTAAAGAGGGGACCGACTTTCAATCTCGGTGAAAATGTCATACCCTAAAATTAACTTTGGCTTTGGAGAACTTTGATTCTGTTTGAGCTCTTAAAGGGGGGGTACGACTTTAAAACAACGTAAAATTCTCGAACCCTAAAAATAACTTACGCTCTAAAGAACTTTGATTTTCTATGAGCCCTTAATGGTGGGGTCCAACTTTCAAATAAGATGAAAGTCTCGGACCCTAAAAATAACTTAGGATCTACGAAACTTTGATTTTCTCTGAGCCCATAAAGAGGGGTCCGACTTTGAAATTAGGTGAAAGTCTCGTACCCTAAAAATAACTTTAGGCAATGGAGAACTTTTATTCTCTTTCAGCCCTTAAAGGGGGGCCCGACATTCAAACTAGGTGAAAGTCTAATTCCCTAAAAATAACTTAGGCTATGGAGAAAATTGATTCTCTTTGCGCCCTTCAAACTAGGCGGAAGTCTCGAACCCTAAAAATAAGTTAGGCTCTGGAAAACATTGATTCTTGTTGAGCCCTTCAAGGGGGGGTGCGACTTTCAAACTAGGTAAAAGTCTCGAACCTTAAAAATAACTTACGAGAACTTTGATTTATTTGAGCCCTTAATGGGGGGGGGGGGGGGGTCCAACTTTTAAATAAGGAGAAAGTCTCGGACCCTGAAAATAACTTAAGCCCTGGAGAACTTTGATTCTATTTGAGCCCTTAAAGGGGGGGTCAGACTTTCAAACTACGTGAAAGTGTCGACCCTAAAAATATCTTAGGCTATGGAGAACTTTGATTCTCTTTGAGCGCTTAAAGGGGGGTCCGACTTTCAAAGTTGGTGAATGTCTCGGACCCTAAAAATAACTTAGGCTCTAGAGAATAATGATTCTCTTTGAGCCCTAAGGGGAGTTGTCTCACTTTTAAACTACTTGAATGTCTCTGAAAAAAAAAGATAACATAGCTTACTAAGATATTTAACCTGATCATTATTTGAACATCATCATATTAATACTGAGTACCAGAGTAACAGTAATATTAAGTACCAAAGCAGATATTCAAAACATGTAGTATTCATTGAATGTCAACATGTCACAGCATACATCTTCATTGAATGTCAACATATTAGAGCATACACCAAAGTATATCAATCAGAGCATATATATTTCAGGTCAAATGTAAATATTTTGAAGTATAAAGCCTAAGTATAATATTAGCAAATCAAAGCATTAAAGCAAATCTATACTTCCTTACTTGAACAAGTTTTAGTTTTAGAGTAAAATAATCAGAGCTCATATATAGCATATTATATTAGAATAATCAGAGATGATAATCAAAGCTTTTCATTTTTTCAATTAACTAACCAGAATATCAAAGCTTCATTATCAGAACATTATCAGAACATATTCACTATCCTTAGGTAAAAAAAAATTAAGAATAAGAGTATTGAACTAAGTCATTACTCAAGCATACCTTTAAGTTTGTGCCAAATATTC
The DNA here is from genome assembly GCF_026212465.1 of Amaranthus tricolor. NCBI lineage: Eukaryota > Viridiplantae > Streptophyta > Magnoliopsida > Caryophyllales > Amaranthaceae > Amaranthus > Amaranthus tricolor. The sequence goes on along the minus strand of NC_080056.1, from coordinate 29,463,718 downwards.
CCCCTTTTGACATCATTCAAAAAGGAGAAGAGTTTCCATACCACATCACTAATCATATGAGTATAGCAATTAAAAGAATAAGCAAGCAGTAGCAGTGATAAAAAGCAAATACTAATTTATGCAATCTAATTATGTAATGTATTTAAGTCACGAACCAAAGGAAAGTTAGTAGCCATGTTGAAAAAAGTGTCAAAATACAGACATTGTACCCATCTTGGTACATTGAAACAAAAATAAATTGTTTAATTGATTGATTGATTGATTGGTCAGCAAGAGTAAAGAGGAGAGGAGTCAAGGATCATGCTCTTCTTCATCTATAAATTCGGTCTGCACTTCCACCGTATCGAGCTTGGCTCCTAGACGGGTTTCCATCAGAGTAAGCTGATTAGTGATAGATGCTAGGGAGACACGAACTTCATCCTGAAAAGCAAAGAGGTGGGACTACAATTCTTTTAGCTGGGTGAGAACAGGATCTGTTGGAGCTGTGGGAATACAGGATTTGTTAGTGAATTCAGCAAAACCTAAACTAGCTGAAGTGTGTGGTGGTGGTGAAACAAGTGTAGTAAGTGGTGGCTGTGTGGCAGGAATAGGTGAAGGTGAAGGTGATGGAATATGATGTGTAAGTGATGTGACTGGTTTTGGTGAAGGAGGTGTAGTTGGTTGAGGCTCAAGAATAGTGTGAGAGGAAGAGTCATCATCCAAACTAACAACCGGACGTTTTCCTTTGGAAGCAATCCTACGACTTTTCCTTGGGGTCACAACAGGCTTCTTCTTAACCGGCATTCAAACCTCCTCATCACTGGCATCATCATCATCATTAATATCTAGTGCCTCACCCTCTTCTTCGTTAGAGGCTTCCTCTTCCCTTACAGCTTCTCCTGTTCCCTTTGGGAACCAGCTTCTGCCTCCTTATGAGTGGCAGTGGGAACAGTCTCCTGATCTTGATCCTTATTTTCATTCTTCTGTTCCTCCTCATTCTTTTCAGAATCAACAATCTCAACCTCCTCATTGGCATCCTTAACTTTCAAACTAGGTGAAAGTCTTGGACCCTAATAATAATTTAGGCTCTTGAGAACTTTGATTCTCTATGAGCCCTTAATTGGGGGGGGGGGGGGGGGGGGTCGATCTTTCAAATCAGGTGAAAGTCTGGGACCCTAAAAATAACATAGGATCTAGAGAACTTTGATTCTCTTTGAGCCCTTAAAGGGGCTTTGACTTTCAAACAAGTTGAAAGTCTCGTACCCTAAAAGTAACTTAGGCCCTGGAGTACTTTTATTCTCTTTGAGCCCTTAAAGGTGGGGCCCGACATTCAAATTAGGTGAAAGTCTCAAACCCTATAAATAACTTAGGCTATGGAGAACTTTGATTCTCTTTGAGTCCTTAAAGAGGGGGTCACACTTTCAAACTAGGTGAAAGTCTCGGACCCTAAAATAACTTAGGCTCTTGAAAACTTTGATTCTCGTTGAGCCCTTCAAGGGGGGGCCCAACTTTCAAATTGGGTAAAAGTCTAGAACCCTAAAAAAAACTTACGCTCTGGAGAACTTTGATTTTCTTTGAGCCCTTAATGGGGTTGTTCAACATTCAAATAAGGTGAAAGTCTCTATGAACCCTTAAAGGGGGTCCGACTTTAAAACTAGGTGAAATTCTCGTACCTTAAAAATAACTTAGGCCCTCCATAACTTTTATTCTCTTTGGGCCCTTAAACGGAGGCCTGACATGCAAACTAGGTGAAAGTCTCAAACTCTAAAAATAACTTTGATTCTCTTTAAGTCGTTAAAGGAGGGGGGGTCCGACATTCAAACTAGGTGATTCTCGAACCCTAAAACTCACTTAGGCTCTGGAGAACATTGATTCTCTTTGAGCCTTAATGGGGGGTCCGACTTTTAAACTAGGTGAATGTCTCGAACCTAAAAAAACTTACGCTGTGCAGAATTTTGTCTTTCTTTGAGCCCTTAATGGGGGGTCCCACTTTCAAACTAATTGAAAGTGTCCGACCCTAAAATACCTTAGGCTCTCAAGAAATTTGATTATCTTTCAGCCTTAAATAGGTGGACCAACTTTCAAATTACGTTTAAATCTCGTACCATAAAAATAACTTAGGCTTTAGAGGACTTTGATTCTCTTTGAGGGCTTAAAGGGGGGCTGCGACTTTCAAACTAGGTAAAAGTCTCAGAACCTAAAAATAACTTACAGTCATGAGAACATGATTTTCTTTGAGCCCTTAAAGGGGGGGGGGGGGGGGTCCAACTTTCGAACTAGGTGAAATTCTCGGATACTAAAACTAACTTACGCTCTAAAGAACTTTGATTTCTTCGAGCCTATAATAGGGGGGGTCCGACTTTCGAATAAGGTTAAAGTCTCGAACCCTAAAAATAACTTCGGATCATGAGATACTTGATTCTAATTGAGCCCTTGAAGGGGGTTCTGATGTTCAAACTAGGTGAACGTCTCGTACCCTAAAAATAACTTAGGCCTTGGAGAACTTTTATTCTCTTTGAGACCTTAAAGTGGGGGCCAACTTTCAAACTAGGTGAAACTCTCATACCCTAAAATTAACTTAGGCTATGGAGAACTTTGATTCTCTTTGAGCCCTTAAAGCGGGGGTTTCACTTTCAAACTAGGTGAGAGTCCCGGACCTTAAATATAACATAGACTATAGAGAACTTTGATTCTCTGTCAGTCCTTAAAGGGGGGTCCGACGTTCCAACTAGTTGAAAGTCTCGGACCCTAAAAAGAACTTAGGCTCTGGAGAACATTGATTCTCTTTGAGCCCTTACAAGGGGGTTAAATTTTCAAATAAGATGAAATTCTCGAACCCTAAAAATAAGTTAGGGTCGTGAGAACTTTGATTCTCATCGTGCCCTTAAAGGGGGGGCTTCGACTTTCAAACTAGGCGAAAGTCTCGTACCCTAAAATAACTTAGACACTGGAGAACTTTTATTATCTTTGAGCCCTTAAAGAGGTTTCCCGACTTTCAAACTAGGTGAAAGTCTCAGATCCTAAAAATAAGTTAGGCTATGGTGAAATTTGATTCTCTTTGAGCCCTTAAAGAGGGGGTCCGACTTCTAAACTAGGAGAAAATCTCGTACCCTAAAAATAACTTAGGCTCAAGAGAGAGCCCTTTAAACTTAGGCTCAAGAAAACTTTAATTCTCTTTGAGCCCTTAAAGGGTATGTTTCGACTTTCAAACTAGGTGAGTCTTGGACCCTAACACTATGTTCCGACTTTCAAACTAGGTGAGTCTTGGACCCTAACACTAACTTAGGCTCTGGAGAACTTTAGTTCTCTTTGAGAACTTAAAGGGGAGTCCGACTTTCTAACTAGATGAAAGTTTAGTACCCTAAACATATCTTAGGCGCTAAAGAACTTTGATTCTTTGGATGTTCCAACTTCCAAACTAGGCAAAAATCTCATACCCTAAAAATAACTTAATTCTCTTTGAGCACTTTAAGGGGGTTTGACTTTCAAACTAGGTGAGTCAATTTGGTTCTCTTTGAGCCCTTAAAAGGAGGGAAGGGGCGGGGGTCCGACTTTCAAACCAGGTGAAAGTCTAGTACCCTAAGATACCCTAAAAATATCTTAGGCGTTGGAGAACATTGATTCTTGTTGAGGCTTTCAAACCAGGTGAAAGTCTGGTACGAACATTAATTTTGGTTGAGGGTCTGACTTTAAAACTAGGTAAAAGTCTTGAACCCTTAAAAACACTTTAAGAGTACTACCCAACAGTTTCCCCGTACATTTAGCAGGATTATATTTGTGGGTTGTTGAGAATAATTTCCCCCAATATTTAGCAGGATTATATTTGTGGGTAGTTGAGATATGTTACGATTACGTATACCTTGGACAAGCTAAGAGAAAGATCTCTATCCTTTGATTTTGTTGCATTGGAATCCAATAGAAATTAGGATATGGGTCCCATGTGGGGTAGAGGCACCCCAACCAAAAGTGAAGTTGCATTGTGTGTTAAATTTTGCTGCATTGGCAAACCGAATGAAGTTGGAGCGCGTGTCGGGTATCTCTTTATTTTGCAACAAATCTTATTTGATTTCCCAAATGTACTGTGTAGTAAATTAAATACAAAGGAACAGCATAGTTAATTTTGGTCTTGGATCAAATAAGCCCAAAACACAATGCTTTTTATTAACCAAAACATGAACATTCATAATGAACTATCATTTAGAACTTCTTTTGTCCAAATATAAAATGCAATTAATTAAAGATACGGATCGGATTAAAAACACATTAATTACCAAAATCAAAAAAAGACGTACACAATTACAAACTCCACAACATGATCCTATACTCCACTAATAACACCTTAATTCTGATGAAGTGTCATTACATCAAGTGATGATCTTAAGTCTGGTGAGTACCTCCAGTAGCCTGCTGAACATAATGCTCTCCTTTCTCCCTAGCTTCCCTTGCCTTTCCAGCCAGCTTCATCCTTGCTTGCTCCAAAGAGTCCGCCCCAACCGGATGTCGGCCCGTCATGTATCGGTAAAGCCAAGCCATAACCGACACAGCTGCCACTCCAAACCCGCCTGAGGCTAAAAACCCTGTGATCAACATCACAACAGTAATTGCTGCCGGCACCAGAACCGGGCTAAAAATCACCAGCAATGGTGTCGCTACTGTCAGGGCGATCACGGTTCCTGATAAAGTTAATGCAGATAGGATTAAAAGGGACCCACCAGCGGTTATGGCAGTTGCAGCCTTAACCATCTGGTAGGACTGCGACGGCTGTTGGTGCTGCCCTGAGTAAGTCGTTCCGTACATCTGCCTGTCACGCTGGGTCGTCATTTGCCCACCATGTTGCATGTAATCCGCCATTTTCTTTGAGTTCACGATCAGCAAAACCTAGCACTTTTCTTTTTTGTGAAATGTATAGATTTTGGAGTTGTAATGAAGATTGGATTGAAAGAAAATAAGCTGATTTTTTTGAGAATATAAAAGCGAGGAGAAGGGGCACGTGGAGATGAGTAGTGTGGCACGTGTTGGGTGGGTTGTCATGCAGAGTAGCATGCAATCGTAGATGTGGTACTATAGAGAAGTAACACGTATGTGGCTTATTCAATAGTTTTCTTTTGTCCTATTTTGTTGATAAAGAAAGATAGGACTACTAGAATCCAAAGAACCAACGGTGTTGTGTTATCGCACAACTTTAATACTCATGGTCCGTTTGGTTAGTGGTAGTAAATGGTGGTAATGTAAATGATTTATAGTGTAAAATTTCATCAAAAGTTCCAACTCATTCCCATGGTAATGAAACTTTGATCACAAAAAATTATTTTTGTTCATAAATTTTCATTATCACCTAATACCACATCTCCCAATGGTAATGCATTGGAATGAAATTTATGAAGAAAAATGAGATGATTGAAGTTGGACAAGTATGGGCATCAAGGTAGCAATAGATTTTTCAACCAAAATTACACTAATTTTTATTCCCATTACCACCGTTTAATACCACCTACCAAACGGGCCGTTAATGATGTAGATTTTAGTCAATTGCCTGGAAATGTTGAGTTGATTGAAAATATTAGTTATAGTTAAAGTAGTGGTTATGTGGGTATTTATAATTTTAAGGAGTTATTTCTAATTTAGTGGATGAACTCCTTATTTTTATGTGTAGTTAGTTATTTAGTTATCCTACTTAATAGATACATTTATTTCATTTTCATATGTTGTAATGAGAAAGTTAGTGTGTTTCATTTTATTCTATATCTCTCAACATGGTATCAAGAGCTTCAGAATAGATCAAAAATTTTTTTTCTTCCGCTGTGACCTTGAGAAGTGTGAGATAGTGTGAGATAGTGTGTAAGTTTAACTTAGTTGTGTCATTATTTTGTGAGTGGTGTTAGGTTAAAAGAAAAAAAAAAGTGTTAAATGCTTTAGAAAAAAGTATGTCGTTAGATAGGCTTGCAAGATAATTTTTTTTTACTGAGTAGTTTTTATTTTTAAGAGCAAAAGCCAAACTCTTTTTTCTTATTTTCCTTCATGCAATATCTTTCATTATTTTTCTGATTTTTTTTCTTACCTTTGTCTTATTTAGTGTGTCTAGATTACATGTTCTTTAATGGAGCTATTGTGTCATCTCAACCCTCAATACCCATGTTCAAAAGGGACAAATATTATTTATGGAGTGTCAAAATGCAAACATTGTTCAAATCTCATGAGTTACGACACATATTAGTTGAAAGTGGATACAGTGAACCGGAAAAGTCACCGACACAACCTAGTCAAAGCTTGTGTGATGATCGCAAGAAGGATGCTAAGGCTATGTTTTTCCTCCAATCTGCTTTAGATGATGATATATTTCCCCGAATTTCATCTGCAAAGTCATCAAAAGAGGCTTGGGAAATCATTAAGAGAGAGTATTTTGGTGATAAGAACATAATTACAGTTAAGTTACCAAGTTTGCATTCTGAGTTTAAGACTTTAAACATGAATCACAAGGAGGGTATAGAAGTTTATTTGTCTAGAGTTTCATGTGTTCTGAACCAAATGAGATCTTATGGGGAAATAATTATTAACACTACCATTGTAAGTAAAGTTTTAAGAAGCCTTAAAAGGAACTAAAATCATGTGGTGGCTTCAATTGCGGAGTCCAAGGACTTGTCCACTTATAGTTTTGATGAGTTAATGTGTTCCGTATTAGCTTATGAAGTGAGAATTAATAAGGAGGAAGAGAAAGTCGAAGAGAAGGCTTTTTAAGTAAGGGGGGAAGCAAATGAGTTGGCTTCTAATAATGGAGGTCATGTTCGAGGTAAAGATGGTTTTGGTTATCATGGTCGTGGTGGTAGAGGTTTTGCACGAGGTCGAGGAGGTTGTGGTGATCAAGGTGAAGAGCGTCCGTTTGTTAGAAGAATTCGATGTTACTATTGCAAAAGTTATGGTCATATTGAAGCAATGTGTTGGAATACAGAATTTGATGAGCAAGAGCAAGGAAAGATAAATTTAAAGAGCAAGGTAATAGAGCAAAATAATTTTGTTCAAAATGTCGAAGGAGAAGAGGGCAGGCTCTTTGAAATTGTGTGTGTTATGATGTTGTTTGGTTTCTTGATGGGTGTAAGGTTAATTGGTGAAGTGTTATTGTGTGGGCATTTAGAAGTATGTGTTGTGTTGAGTTTTATGATCTATCCAGCAAAGATTAGTGAAGTATGGTTACGTGTGTGTGGATGCTTGTCCTTTGCAGTTTGATGAAGCTCGTACTATGCATTGTGTGTCAAGGTCTTTCTCAAGTAGTTGTTTATTTAACTTTTTGTTTATTAAAAAGATATATTGTCCTTTAATTCTTTTAAAAAACGTCATTTTGTTAGAGTTTTTGAATCAAAGCGGAGTGTTGAGTTGATCCAACATATTAGTTATAGTCAAAGTAGTGGTTATGTAGGTAGTTATTATTTTTAAGAGTTATTTCTAATTTAGTGGAGTAAGTTATGGAGTTATGAGATGAATTCTCTATTTTTCTGTGTAGTTAGTTACTTAGTTTTCCTATTTAATAGGTACATATATTTCATTTTCATATGTTGTAATATGAAAGTTAGTGATTTGCATTTTATTCTATATCTCTCAAAATAGTATCAAGAGCTTCAGGATAGATCAAAAAACTTTTTCCTTCCGCTGTGACCTTCGAGATTGTGTGTAAGTTTAACTTAGTTGTGTCCTTATTATTTTATGAGTGGTGTAAGGTTAAAAAAAATGAAGAAGTGTTAATTGTTTTAGAAAAAGTATGTTGTCAGATAGACTTGCAAGCAATTTTTTTTACTGAGTAGTATTTATTTTCAAGAGAAAAAGTATGTCCCTTCACGCAATGTCTTTCATTAATCAGATTTTTTTTTCTTCTCTTTGTTTTATTTAGTGTGCCAATAAAACATGTCCTTTAATAGAGCTATTGAGTCATCTCAACCCTCAATATCCATGTTTAAAGGGGACAAATATTATTTATGGAGTGACAAAATGTAAACATTTTTCAAGTCTCATGAGTTATGGGACATAGTTGAAAGTGGCCGGAACAGTCACCCGCACAACCTACTCAAAGCATGCATGATAATCGCAAGAAGGATGCTAAGGCTATCTTTTTCATGCAACCTGCTTTAGATGATGATATATTTGCCCGAATTTCATCTAAAAAGACGTCAAAAGAGGCTTGGGAAATCATTAAGAGTGAGTATTTTGGTGATAAAAAGATAATTGCCATTAAGTTACAAAGTTTGCGTTCTGAGTTTGAGACTTTAAAGATGAATCATAAGGAAGGTATACAAGTTTATTTGTCTAGAGTTGCAAGTGTTGTGAGCCCAATGAGATCTTATGGGGAAATAATTAGTAACACTATCGTTGTAAGCAAAGTTTTATGTAGCCTTACAACGAATTAAAATGATGTGGTGGCTGCAATTGCGGAGTCCAAGGACTTGCTAACTTATAGTTTTGATAAGTTAAGGTGTTCCGTATTAGCTCATGAAGTGAGAATTAATAAGGAGGAAGAGAAAGTTGAAGATAATGCTTTTCAAGTAAGGGGGAAGCAAATGAGTGGTCTTCTAATAACGGAGGTCATGGTCAAGGTAAAGATGGTTTTGGTTATCGTGGTCGTACAGGTTTTTACACGAGGTCGAGGAGGTCGTGGTGATCAAGGTGAAGAGCGTCCGCTTGTTAGAAGAATTCGATGTTACTATTGCAAAAGTTATGGGCATATTGAAGCAAGGTATTGGAATAAAGAATTTGATGAGCAAGAGTAAGGAAAACATAAAGTTAAAGAGCAAGGTAAAAGAACAAAACAATTTTGCTCAAAATGTCGTAGGAGAAGAGAGCAGGCTCTTCTAAATTGTGTGTGTTATGATGTTGTTTGGTTTCTTGATGTGTGTAAGGTTAATTAGTGAAGTGTTATTGTGTGGGTATTTAGAAGTATGTATTGTGTTGAGTTTTATGATCTATCCAACAAAGATTAGTGAAGTATGGTTAAGTGTGTGTGGATGCTTGTCCTTTGCAGTTTGATGAAGTCTGTAATATGCATTGTGTGTCAAGGTCTTTCTCAAGTAGTTTTTTATTTAACTTTTGTTTGTTAAAACAATATATTGTCCTTTAATTCTTTTAAAAACTGTCACTTTGCTAGAGTTTTTGAATCAAAGGGGAGTGTTGAATTCATTCAAAATATTTGTTATAGTCAAAGTAGTGGTTATGTGGGTAGTTATTATTTTTAAGAGTTATTTCTAATTTAGTGGAGTAAGTTATGGAGTTATGAGATGAACTCTATATTTTTTTGTGTAGTTAGTGACTTAGTTTTCCTCTTTAATAGGTACATATATTTCATTTTCATATGTTGTAATGAGAAAGTCAATGTTTTGCATTTTATTCTATATCTCTCAATATGGTATCAAGAGCTTCAGGATAGATCAAAAATTTTTTTCCTTCCCCTGTGACCTTGAGAAGTGTGAGATTGTGTGTAAGTTTAACTTAGTTGTGTCCTTATTATTTTGTGAGTGGTGTTAAGTTAAAAGAAAAACAAAAAAAAGAAGTGTTAAATGTTTTAGAAAATGTATGCCGCTATATAGGCTTGCAAGAAAATTTTTTTGTCACTGAGTAGTATTTATTTTTAAAAGCAAAAGCCAAACTCTTTTTTCTTATTTCCCATCACGCAATATCTTTCATTATTTAGATTTTTTTTTTCTAATTGTTTTATTTACACTAGTGGAATAATACGTATCTGTTGCGTGTCATTTGCTGTGGTTTTTATTAGACGCAGCATTAAATAGCAAAAAAGAATCACAAAAAAAAATAGTGCAAATGCTGCGGTTCCTAGTATGCCCGCAGCACGTAAGTATTTTTAAAAAATAAAAAAGTGCTTATATACTGCGGTTCATGTATGCCCGCAACAAATAATCACTTTTATGCCGTGGTTCTTCTTAACCCGCAGCAATTAAGCTTCCTCTAAAAAATTAAACCCACCTTTTAACGTTCCAATATTTTACAAAACCTACTAAATACGCTGCTGCTTCATTCTACGTACTGTTGTATTCCAAAGCCCACCTAAAACTTCTGCTTCATCATCATCTCAACACGAAAAAACTGCTGCTTCATTCTTGTTCTTATTCATGCTTCATTCTTGTTCAACACGAAAAAAACCCACTCTGCTTCATCAACCACACGAAAAATCGCACTCTGCTTCATCATCATCTTGTTCTTGTTCAAGCTTCATTCTTGTTCGTTCTTGTTCAATCCACACGAAACTCTACTGTTTTATTCATCCCACGAAAAATCTGCCATTGTTGTCTTCTTCAAGTTCTCAAACCCACGAAATTTGGGCTTAATTCTTGTTCCTCTTCAACGTATAATCTTTTAAAGCTTATTTTTAGTTGTTCTAGCTTCATTGTGTTTTAGGGCTTAGTTTTTTTGTACTAATTTTGATTTTGTTTTCCATTGTATAGGTTACCCAACCCAAAATCCATGAAAATACACGGTATAATTTTTATTTTGATTTTGTTTGATATGTTTATCTGTTTATATATTTGATGTTATAATTAGTTTGTTGATTATTTTTGAAGTTTTACATTTTTTAAAGTTCTTCAAGTTCATAGTTTAAGTTCTTTAAGTTGTTTAATTTTTAAGTTTTACATTCTTTTCAAGTTGTTATATTTAGTTTGTTAATTATTTTGATATGCGTATTTTGTTTACTTATGCATGTACTTTGTTAATTAATTATGTATGTAGTTTACTTATGTATATGTATGTAGTTTAATTAATTATATATGTAGTTTAATTATGTATGTAGTTTACTTATGTATGAATAATCACAATAGTTTACTTATTATGTATGTGGTTTGTTAATTAATTAAAGTACACATACTTTGAATAATTTAAATAATATGAAAGTTAAATAGGGTTAAATAGGGTAAATTTGGGTTAACTAGGGTTAAGTATATATATACTTATGTATATAATGTGTATTAATTTTGTTTTGAATTAATTAATCACACTTAGGATGACAAAAGCTCGTTCTTTGATGTATGGAAGCATTGAATCGTCAGAATTTATTGACGGCGTAATAGAATTTTGTAGTATTGCCGTTGAACATCAAGTTAGGACGGGGGAGTTGGTTTTTATTGCCCATGTGTCAAGTGTGGCAATGTATCAAAGGTAGATAGTGTTGATATCCTTAGGGAGCACTTACTTCGACGTGGGTTTAGGCCTCAATATCATGTGTTGGGTTTGGCATGGTGAGGAGGGAGTTTACAAAGAAAAAAGTATTGTTGAGGATGTCAATAATATGGATGTCAATGAGGATGTAGTAGATCGTGTTAATGGGTATGGGACAGATGAAGAGAATGTCGATGAGGATGTAGATCATGTTGATGAGATGATGAAGGGGGTCGAGAATGAGTTAGGAAAACATCCTCGTGTTTTTAACTTGTTGACAGAGGCTTCTCAAAAGCCTTTGTACTCTGGATGTTGACAATTTTCAACATTAAGTCAAAGTACAATTGGAGTTACGCTAATTTCACAATGTTATTAAAAGCATTAGGTGAGATGCTTCCTGAGGGTAAAGAACTTCCAAAGTCGACATATTATGCCAAAAAGCTCATGTGTCCTTTCAGCTTAGAGTACCAGAAGATTCATGCGTGTCTGAATGATTGTGTATTGTATCGGAATGAAAATGTGAACTTAGAATAGTGTCCTAGGTGTGGGTTATCGCATTACAAGCGTAAAGGGGCTGGGGATGCTAAAGGGCCCTCGACTAAGGTATTGTGGTATCTTCTAATAATACCTAGATTCAAGCGCTTGTTTTCTATAAAGAAAGATGCGTTAAATTTGAGGTGGCATGCAGATAGGGTGAAGAAAAGTCACTTGCTCACACATCCATCTGATTCCCCGAAGCGGAAGAATATTGATAGGTTGCATAAGACTTTTGGGGATGAAGTTTGTAATTTAAGGCTCGGACTGTGTACGGATGGAATGAACCCATTCGGCAATCTTAGTTCTCAACATAGTACTTGGCCAGTAATGTTAGTGATCTATAATTTGCCACCTTAGTTGTGTATGAAGCGTAAGTACATTATGCTTTCGCTTTATATCTCAGGTCCTAAACAACCTGGAAATGACATAGATGTATATCTTGCACCTCTCGTTGAGATTTGAGAAAGATTTGGGATGAAGGCGTTTTCCTATTTGATGCATATGCTAATGAGGAGTTCACCTTCCATTCAATGCTTTTATGCGCCGTTAATGATTTTCCGGCATATGGCAACTTATCAGGGTATAAGAACAAAGGGAAGAAAGCATGCCTAATATGTATCGATGACATATATGCCTAATATGTTTTCCTCTAGCTTGCTACACATTGTCCAAAGCAGAGAAGCAGGCATTTTGTGAGTCTTTGTATGGCATTAAGGTTCCGTTTGGGTACTCATCCAACATGAAGAGATTTGTGACCCTAAATGGTGAGTTGAAGTTGAGAAGCATGAAATCTCACGATTTCCATGTAATGATGCAAGTGTTCTTACCAATTGCAATCCGTGGAATACTGCCATGTGAGATATGCTATTACCGAGCTATGTTTGTTCTTCAACACAATTTGTAGTAAAGTTCTTGATCCCTTTAAACTTGATGCTCTTCAAGTCAACATGAATGTAACTTTATGCAAGTTTGAGATGTATTTTCTACCTTCTTTCTTTGACATAATGGTTCATCTTATTGTTCATCTCGTTTGTGAAATCAAGCTTTTGGGTCCAATTTTTTTAAGGTTGTGTTATCCTTTTGAAATACACATGGGTGTTTTACAAAACAAAGTGAGGAATCCAGCACAACCCGAGGGGAGTATGATTCAAGGCACTATAAGCGATGAGATTGGTAACTTTATAGCCGAGTATTTGGCCATGGCAAAGCCTATTGGACTTCCCACCTCTCGATATGAAGGAAGGCTTGAGGGGAAAGGAACAATTGGCTCCAAATCGATCACACCTCCTCGAGACAGTCTTCTACAAGCACACTTGTATGTGTTAGATCATATTCCTGAAGTCCATCCTTTGTTGGATGAGCATTTAGATATATTGCGCGCAAAATATCCTTCTAAAGAGGATAGGGGATTGATGCAGTTGCATAACAAGACGTTTATTGATTGGTTTCATAATCGAGTAATATCTGAAGAACTCAAGGATGTATCTGAAATTGTTAAGTGGTTAGCTTTTGGTCCTCGTGATGATGTCAACAAATATGAGGGTTACGATGTCAATGGGTTCATATTTGGACTGAGGGTCAAGATAAGAAGTCATCTTATCTGCAGAATAGTAGGGTTTCTATTTTGGCCTCATCTACATTTTACGCGAGTGCCAAGGATCATCGCCGGTTGATGCTAAATTGGTATACTACGGGCGGGTACATGAAATATGGGAGCTTGACTACTCTACTTTCACTATTGGTCTTTTCAAATGCAAGTGGGTAGATAATAATCGACGATGCATAAAAAATGACGACCCTTGTGGATTTACTCTTGTAGACTTAGCCATTCATACTAGCCACACAAGCCAAGCAAGTATTCTACATTGCAGACCCGTTTGATAAAAAATGGTCAATTGTTGTACCAAGAAAAAGAAGTATCCTTCGTATAGGTGATGTTGAGGATGAGGAAGAATATGATGCTTTTGAAGACTCCCCGCCCTTTATCAATCCAAAATCAGTGGATGAAGATAATGTAGATGTTGGTTATATGCGTGTAGATCACACGGAAGAAATACATTTGAATTAAGTGATTCTCAAGGTATGAATTATTTAAGCGTTTTTGGCACTTTCTCGCATAAAGTAGTTCAAACTTGGTTTGTTTTGCCTGTAACTTGGCACACAACATTATTTGTATATATTTTTGTGTTGAAATGGTTAGAATCTAAAACTATAGTCCTATGCTTGATATTACGTGCTAAGTTGCGATTTTAAGGTTTTTTAGGCGTTTTTAGCACTTTCTCGCATAAAGTACGTCAAACATGGTTTGTTTTGCATGTAACTTGGCACACAATACTATTTGGTAAATATTATTGTGTTGAAATGGTTAGAATCGAAAACAATAGTCCTATGCTTGATATTACGTGCTAAGTTACGATTTTAAGGTTTTGTAAGCGTTTTCGGCACTTTCTCACATGAAGTAGTTAAAACTTAATTTGTTTTGCATGTAACTTGGCACACAACACTATTTGGTATATATTATTGTGTTGAAATGTTTTGAATCGAAAAAAATAGTCTTATGCCTGATATTACGTGCTAAGTTGCGATTTTAAGGTTTTTAAAGTGTTTTTGGCACTTTCGTGCATAAAGTAGCTCAAACTTGGTTTGTTTTGCATGAAACTTGGCACACAACACTATTTGGTATATATTATTTGGTATATATTATTTTGTTGAAATGGTTAGAATTGAAATTACGTTCCTATGTTCTAGTATATTGAGACTTCGGATAATGAGCATCATAGTGCGTCGGATAAGGACTATGATCCTGAGAAGGAGAAGGACATAATTGATGATGATCATGACTCCGAAGTGAGGCTGGGTCAAAAAGAGGATGACGACCAAATTGTTAGATACGAGCGTATGGCTGAAGACGCCCCACCACTTAACAATGATTATGACACTGAAGATGCCCCAGCGTTAGTTCTAAGAAAAGAAAAGGGCGAGGTCCTACGAAAATCCTCAAAGTCACATAACCCATGCACTTGGAATACAATGCATTGGGTCAACCTTGTGACAAATGGTGTAGGCAATATGGAAAACAAGTGGGCCTATGTATCCGCAAGATTTCCATATTGTACGCATGGAACAAGGTTCTAGAGGGTTTGAAGAACTCTCTATCGGATGATACTGAGGTAAGCAACTTTACTATTTTTATTCATTTAGTTTCATTTTAAAATGAATTTAATTAACACTAAGAAATATAATTTTTCTTTTCTAGAATCTTTTTCACATCGAGAACGATGAGGAGAAGAAGAATATTTTTCTTTCAGCTGTTGCTGAAAGATTCAGAGATTTCAAATCCAAGCTAGTAACTGGCTGGATCACCAAGAAGCGTGCCCGTAAGACCAAGAAGGTGAAAACAGGAAACGAAGGTGGAGACCAAGCACCTTCAAAAATTCCTTATGAAATATGGGGTCACATATCGAAGAATGAATGGGAGGCGTTTGTTGCCAAAAAAAAACTCCCATTGAAGTTGTAAGTATTCCATATTATATTATAACTTTTGATTTAAATTTAGTTCTTTTGATTCAATCATTAAACTAATATATGATATTTGATTTCTATTGATTAATTAGGAAAAGTGTGGTAAAGCTTCTGAATTAGCAGGCAAAAGGAAGTTTTACCATCGCTTGGGCCCAAAAACGTACGATGAGGCTCGAAAAGAGTGGGTGGATGCGGGTTTATACCCCAATCAGAGTCCGGCGACGACCTCATCTACGGCTACCTCCGCATCCGTGAATACTCCTGCTGGAGATTGGGTGCGAGATTGGTACTGCGGACTTCATTCCTAAGATGCAAGTGGTAAATTTACCATTACTGATCTGGGAACGAAGAAGGTTGCTGATGCTGTGGTGAGTTTTGAAATTATTACGTATATTCTTGATTTTTTTGTATTTTTTGGCTTTGATTTACTTAAACTAATTGTTATATATGTCACTTTTTATTTGAACAAATGGGCTGGAAGGAAAAAGAAGCTACGGGGGAGTTCACCCCCAAGTGGCAATGTTGATGCATTGCATATGGTCTTAGGGAAAGACCATAGAGGGCGGGTGGTCGAAAAAGGAGGCGTCCACGTGGGGTTAAAGAAGGCATTCAAAAAAGAGTGTGTTGCTACTCAATCCAGAACGATGCCACTTGATGAAGTAGCGACCCTCAAAGCACAAATTACGAAGGACGTTCTCGCCTAAATGGCATTCGTGTTGCAAAATATGGGAGCACCCACTGTAGACTTGGAAAATATGATTCTCGAGGATCAGCAAAATAAACATGGGGATCCTAAGGCTTCGGCCGAGCGAACACCCGAGCCAACACCCGAGCATATTACCCTCGTAGCAGCCCAGCCTGTTACTACCCCCGAAGCACAAAATCCTACACTGGAGACCATGAACTCCGTTGCTCAAAATCCGGAGCCAACACCTGAGCCAGTGGTAAAGGTACATAGTTTTTAAATATATAAGCAATTATTAATTTAAATTGCAACGTGTTTTAATATTTTATTATGATGCTAATTATACTAAATGACACCATTTTCAGGAGGCGACTCCTTGTTCTCTTTTGCTGCCTCAGTTAGGTGTTGGTAGTGGTGGTGACTTAACTAAGGTTGCATATGGTATGGCACAACCAACCAAAGAGGGCCAAACAGTGCATTCTATGCCTGTTACAGGTGGCCACATCAGTGTGACCGTAGAAACTATTGTAAAGGGGTTTGAAGATTTCTCACTCCCGGTTCGAATGCCATAATGGAGCCTTGAGAAACTATTAGACGCCCATGGTAGTTTCGTCACATGCCCATATGCTTGGGTCCGATTCATTACCAAGGTAATAATCATTTGTATCTTATTTATTTTTATTATTATAATGGCATGATTACACTAATTTAATTGTATAAATTGAAATAGCAAAAGAGTCTAAAGGGCTATAAGAGAGAGATCAGTTTCTCATCAAAGGTGTCGACTGGTTCAAAGTCGGTGGCAATCACTCCAATTTTGACTGATGCAGAACTAAAATATCTCTCTCAAGATTGCAAATGGCTGCACACATGTGCATCTCGCATGCGTGAGGGGGACCCAATCTTTCTACCCCTACAGAAGGAACAATTCTACTTTGTTGAAAGCCCTTTTGTAATTATTGGTCCTAGTGATATTGGGCAATTTTTGAGAGGAGACATGTTGAATGTAGCTCTTATCCATGTCTACATGAGTTGATGTTCATTATCTTACAATTTAGGCATTATTGTTTAATTGTTTTAATAACCGAATTACTGACAAAATTTTCTTATTCGTGAGTTCAGTGCGGCTTACGAGGAGCTAAATTGTTGCGAACCTCCGATAAAAATTGGATGGTTTTGTCCTGAATCGATTTCGGGTACTAAAAGCGTAAATGATCCAGATGACATCAATGCATACATTGAGACTGCTTTGAAAATTTTGCTTGCATCTAAACACACGTTCATTTTAGCTCCATATGTTGAAGAGTTAGTTTTATTTTTGAAATTGAACTTATCTTTTGATTTTTAAGTTCACATATTCTCTAATTTGTTGATTTTAAATTTTCATTTGTAGTTTGCATTAGATACTTTTGGACATATGTCCTTTGACGAATACTGTGCATGTCTTCTACTTATTACATAAAGCTCAAAGCCCGCCCTCCTCGCAACACAAAATTTAAAGCCAACTGCGTAATTTTATAAATTTTACCAATTTCATTTAAGTGTTATATATATAAATAGTATTACATTAATATTATTACATGCATTGATATATAAATACCCATACTTTTCCCATGCCTTTCAGCACAATGAAGAAAGTGTATGGAGAAATAGAATCTATAGCGAGAACCACATATCTGAAATAGAAAGCAGTAAAGGTACACAAAACTATTCGATTGTTTTGCATGAAAATTAGCACACAACACTATTTCGTATATTTAATTGTGTTGAAATGGTTAGAATTGAAAATCATTGTCATATGCTTGAAATTACATGCTACATTGCGATAATAAGGGTTTTTAACCGTTTTTGTCACTAACGCGCATAAAATATCTCAAACTTGGTTTGTTTTGCACGAAACTTGGCACACAACACCATTTGGTATATATTATTGTGTTGACATGTTTAGGATTGAAAATCATAGTCACATGCTTGAAATTACGTGCTAAGTTGCGATTTTAAGGGTTTTTAACCGTTTTTGGCACTATCGTGCATAAAGTAGCGCAAACTTGGTTTGTTTTGCACGAAACTTGAAGCACAACACTATTGGTTATATATTATTGTGTTTAAAGGGTTAGAATTGAAAATCATAATCATATGGTTGAAATTACGTGCTAAGTTGCGATTTTAAGGGTTTTTAAGCGTTTTTAGCACTTTCGCGCATAAAGTAGCTCAAACTTGGTATGTTTTGCACGAAACATAGCACACAACACTATTTGGTATATATTATTTTGTTGATATGGTTATCATAGAAAATCATAGTCATATGCTTTAAATTACGTGCTAAGTTGCGATTTTAAGGGTTTTTAAGCGATTTTGGCACTTTCGCGCATAAAGTAGCACAAACTTGGTTTTTTTTACACGAAACCTGGTAGACAATAGTATTTGGTATATATTATTGTGTTGAAATTGTTAGAATTGAAAATCAAAGTCATATGCTTGAAATTACGTGCTAAGTTGCGATTTTAAGGGTTTTTAAGCGTTTTACGCACTTTCGGGCATAAAGTAACTCAAACTAGGTTTGTTTTGCACGAAACCTGGCACACAATAGTATTTGGTATATATTATTGTGTTAAAATAGTTAGAATTTAAAATCATCGTTATATGCTTGACATTACGTGCTAAATTGCAATTTTAAGGGTTTTTAAGCGTTTTTGGCACTTTCGCGCATTAAGTAGGACAAACTTGGATTGTTTTGCACGAAAATTGGCACACAACACAATTTGATATATATTATTACGATGAAATTGTTAGAATTTAAAATCAAAGTCATATGTGTGTAATTACGTGCTAAGCTGCGATTTTAAGGGTATTAAGCGCTTGTGGCACTTTCGCGCATAAAGTAGCTCAAACTTGGTTTGTTTTGCACGAAACATAGCACACAACACTATTTGGTATATATTATTGTGCTAAAATTTTTATAATTTAAAATCATAGTCATATGCTTTAAATTACGTGCTAAGATGCGATTTTGAAGGCTTTTGGCACTTTCGAGTGTATAGTAGATCAAACATGGTTTGTTTTGCAGGAAACATGGCACAAAACTCTATTTGGTATATATTATGGTGTTGAAATGGTTAGAATTGAAAATCATAGTTATATGCTTGAAATTACGTGTTAAGTTGCGATTTTAAGGGTTTTTAAGCATTTTTGATACTTTCACGCATAAAGTAGATCAAACTTGGGTTGTTTTGCAAGGAACTTGGCACACAATATTATTTGGTATATATTATGGTGTTGAAATGGTTAGAATTGAAAATCACGGTCATATGCTTGAAATTACGTGCTAAGCTGCGATTTTAAGGGGTTTGAAGCGTTTTTGGCATTTTCGCGCACAAAGTAGCTTAAACTCGTTTGTCTTGCAGGAAACTTGGCACACAACACTATTTGGTATATATTATTGCGAGGAAATAGTTAGAATTGAAGGTCATAGCCTTATGTATGAAATTACGTGCTAAGTTGTAATTATGATGGTTTTTAAGCGTTTTTGGCACTTTCGCGTGTGTAGTAGATTAAACTTGGTTTATTTTGCACGAAACTTGGTACTCAAAGCTATTTGGTGTGTATTATTGTGTTAAAATAATTGAAAATCAAAGTCATATGCTTGAAATTAAGTGCTAAGTTGTGATTTTAAGGGTTTTTAAGCAATTTTTGCACTTTCATGCATAAAGTAGATCAAACTTGGGTTGTTTTGCAAGAAACATGGCACACAATATTATTTGGTATATATTATGGTGTTGAAATGGTTAGAATTGAAAATCAAGGTCATATGCTTGAAATTACGTGCTAACCTGCGATTTTAAGGGTGTTTAAGCGTTTTTTGCATTTTCGCGCATAAAGTAGCTCAAACTTGGTTGGTCTTGCACGAAACATGGCACAAACCACTATTTTGTATATATTATTGCGTTAATAGGGTTAATTAGAATTGAAAATCATAGTCATATGCATGAAATTACGTGCTAAGTTACGATTGTGAGGGTTTTTAACCGTTTTTGGCACTTTCGCGCATAAAGTAGCTCAAACTTGGTTTGTTTTGCACGAAACTTGGCACACAACATTTTTTGGTATATATTATTGTGTTGAAATTAGTAGAATTGAAAATCACAGTCATATGCTTTGAATTAGGTGCTAAGTTGCAATTTTAAGGGTTTTTTAAGCGTTTTTCGCTCTTTCGTGCATAAAGTAGCTCAAACTTTGTTTGTTTTGCACGAAACATGGCACACAACACTATTTGGTAGATATTATTGTTTGAAAATGGTTAGAATTGAAAGTCATAGTAATACGCTTGAAATTACGTGCTAAGTTGCGATTTTGCGGGTTTTTAAGCATTTTTGGCACATTCGCGCATAAAGTAACTCAAACTTGGTTTCTTTTGCACGAAACTTGGTAGAAAACACTATTTGGTATATCTTATTGTATTGAAATTGTTATCATTGAAAATCATAGTCATATGCATTAAATTACGTACTACGTTGCGATTTTAAAGGTTTTTAAGCGATTTTGGCACTTTCGCGCATAAAGTAGCTCAAATTTGGTTTTTTTGCACGAAACATGAAACGCAAGACTATTTGGTATATATTATTGTGTTCAAATGGTTATCATTGAAAATCATAGTCATATGCTTTAAATTACGTGCTAAGATGCGATTTTGAAGGCTTTTTAGCGATTTTTGCACTTTCGCGTGTATAGTAGATCAAACATGGTTTGTTTTGCAGGAAACATGGCACAAAACTCTATTTGGTATATATTATGGTGTTGAAATGGTTAGAATTGAAAATCATAGTTATATGCTAGAAATTACGTGTTAAGTTGCAATTTTAAGGGTTTTTAAGCATTTTTCATACCTTCACGCATAAAGTAGATCAAACTTGGGTTGTTTTGCAAGGAACTTGGCACACAATATTATTTGGTATATATTATGGTGTTGTAATGGTTAGAATTGAAAACCACGGTCATATGGTTGAAATTACGTGCTAAGCTGCGATTTTAAGGGGTTTGAAGCGTTTTTGGCATTTTCGCGCACAAAGTAGCTTAAACTCGTTTGTCTTGCAGGAAACTTGGCATACAACACTATTTGGTATATATTATTGCGAGGAAATTGTTAGAATTGAAGGTCATAGCCTTATGTATGAAATTACGTGCTAAGTTGTGATTATGATGGTTTTTAAGCATTTTTGGCACTTTCGCGTGTGTAGTAGATTAAACTTGGTTTATTTTGCACGAAACTTGGTACTCAAAACTATTTGGTGTGTATTATTGTGTTAAAATAATTGAAAATCAAAGTCATATGCTTGAAATTAAGTTCTAAGTTGTGATTTTAAGGGTTTTTAAGCAATTTTTGCACATTCATGCATAAAGTAGATCAAACTTGGGTTGTTTTGCAAGAAACATGGCACACAATATTATTTGGTATATATTATGGTGTTGAAATGGTTAGAATTGAAAATCAAGGTCATATGCTTGAAATTACGTGCTAACCTGCGATTTTAAGGGTGTTTAAGCGTTTTTGGCATTTTCGCGCATAAAGTAGCTCAAACTTGGTTGGTCTTGCACGAAACATGGCACAAACCACTATTTTGTATATATTATTGCGTTAAAAGGGTTAATTAGAATTGAAAATCATAGTCATATGCATGAAATTACGTGCTAAGTTACGATTGTGAGGGTTTTTAACCGTTTTTGGCACTTTCGCGCATAAAGTAGCTCATACTTGGTTTGTTTTGCACGAAACTTGGCGCACAACATTTTTTGGTATATATTATTGTGTTGAAATTAGTAGAATTTAAAATCACAGTCATATGCTTTGAATTACGTGCTAAGTTGCAATTTTAAGGGTTTTTTAAGCGTTTTTCGCTCTTTCGCGCATAAAGTAGCTCAAACTTGGTTTGTTTTGCACGAAACATGGCACACAACACTATTTGGTAGATATTATTGTTTGAAAATGGTTAGAATTGAAAGTCATAGTAATACGCTTGAAATTACGTGCTAAGTTGCGATTTTGAGGGTTTTTAAGCATTTTTGGCACATTCGCGCATAAAGTAACTCAAACTTGGTTTCTTTTGCACGAAACTTGGTAGAAAACACTATTTGGTATATCTTATTGTATTGAAATTGTTATCATTGAAAATCATAGTCATATGCATTAAATTACGTACTACGTTGCGATTTTAAAGGTTTTTAAGCGATTTTGGCACTTTCGCGCATAAAGTAGCTCAAATTTGGTTTTTTTGCACGAAACATGAGACGCAAGACTATTTGGTATATATTATTGTGTTCAAATGGTTCTCATTGAAAATCATAGTCATATGCATTAAATTTACGTGCTAAGTTATCAATTTAATGGTTTTTAAGCGATTTTGGCACTTTCGCGCCTAAAGTAGCTCAAACTTGGTTTGTTTTGCACGAAACTTGGCAAACAACATTAATTGGAATATATATATTTGTGTTGAAATGCTTAGAATTTAAAATCACAGTCATATGCTTGAAATTACGTGATAAGTTGCGATTTTTAGGGTTTTTATGCGTTTTTGCACTTACGAGCTCAAAGTAGCTCAACCTAGGTTTGTTTTGCACGAAACCTGGCACACAATAGTATTTGGTATATATTATTGTGTTTGAATGGTTAGAATCGAAAATCATAGTCATATGCTCGAATTTACGTGCTAAGATGCAATTTTAAGGGTTTTTAAGCATTTTTGGCACTTTCGCGCATTAAGTAGCTCAAACTTGGTTGGTTTTGCACGAAACTTCGTACATAACACTATTGGTTATATATTATTGTGTTGAAATGGTTAGAATTGAAAATCATAGTCATATGCTTGAAATTACGTGCTAAGTTGCGATTTAAAGGGTTTTTAAGCGGTTTTGGAACTATCGCGCATAAAGTAGATCAAACTTGGTTTGTTTTGCACGAAACTTGGCACACAAAACTTTTCTTTATATATTATTGTGTTGAGAAATTAATAATTGAAAATCTTAGTGATATTCTTTAAATTACGTTCTAACTTGCGATTTTAAGGGTGTTGAAGCGTTTATGGCACTTTGGCTTATAAAGTAGCTCAAACTTGGTTTATTTTGCTTCAAACTTAACACACAACACTATTTGGTATATATTATTGTGTTGAAATGGGTATAATTGAAAATCATTGTCATATGCTTAAAATTACGTGCTAAGTTACGATTTTAAGAGTTTTAAAGCGTTTAAGGCACGTTCGCGCATAAAGTAGTTCAAACTTGGTTTGATTTGCACGAAACATGGCACACAACACTATTTCGTATATATTATTGTGTTAAAACGGTTAGAATTTAATATCATATTAATATGCTTTAAATTACTTGCTAACTTGCGATTTTAAGGGTTTTTAAGCGATTTTCGCACTCTCGCGTGTGTAGTAGATAAAACTTGGTTTGTTTTGCCCGAAACATGGCATAAAACACTATTTAATATATATTATTAGGTTGAAAAGGTTAGAATTGAAAATCACAGTCATATGCTTGAAATTACGTGCTAAGTTGCGATTTTAAGGGTTTTTAAATGTTTTTCGCACTTTCGCGCATAAAGTAGGGTCAAACATGGTTTATTTTGCACGAAACCTGGTACACAATAGTCTTTGGTATATATTGTTGTGTTCAAATGGTTAGAATTGAAAGTCATCGTCATATGCTTGAAATTACGTGCTAAAATGCGATTTTAGGGGTTTTTAAGCATTTTTAGGACTTTCACGCATTAAGTAGCTCAAACTTGGTTTGTTTTGCACGAAACATGGCACACAACACTATTGGTTGTATATTGTTGTGTTGAAATGGTTATCATTGAAAATCATAGTCATATGATTGAAATTACGTGCTAAGTTGCGATTTTAAAGGTTTTTAAGCGGTTTTGGCACTATCGCGCATAAAGTAGCTCAAATTTAAGTTGTGTTGCACGAAACTTGGAAAACAAAACTATTTGGTACATATTATTGTGTACAAATGGTAATAATTGAAAATCATAGTCATATGCTTTAAATTACGTTCTAAGTTGCAATTTTAAGGGTATTGAAGCGTTTTTTGGCATTTTCGCGTATAAATTAGCTCAAACTTGGTTTGTTTTGCATGAAACTTGACGCACAACACTATTTGGTATATATTATTGTGTTGAAATGGTTAGAATTTAAAATCATTGTCATATGCTTTAAATTACATGCTAAGTTGCGATTTTAGGGGTTTTTAGACGTTTTTGGCACTTTCGCGTGTATAGTAGATCAAACTTGCTTTGTTTTGCACGAAAGATGGCACAAAACACTATTTGGTATATATTATTGTGTTGAAATAGTTATAATGTAAAATCATACTCATATGATTGATATTACGAGCTAAGTCGCGATTTTAATGGTTTTTAAGCGCTTTTGGTACTTTCGCGCATAAAGTGGTCTCAAACTTGGTTCATTTTCCACGAAATTTGGTACACACCACTATTTGGTGTGTATTATTGTGTTAAAATATTTGAAAGTCATAGTCATATGCTTGAAATTAAGTGCTAAGTTGCGATTTTAAGGGTTTTTAAGTGATTTTGGCAGTTTCACACATAAAGTAGATCAAACTTGGGTTGGTTTGCAAGAAACTTGGCACACAATATTATTTGGTATATATTATAGTGTTGAAATGGTTAGAATTGAAAATCATAGACATATGCATGAAATTACGTGCTAAGTTGCGATTGTGAGGGTTTTTAAGCGTTTTTGGCAATTTCGCGCATAAAGTAGCTCAAACTCGGTTTGTTTTACACGATACTTGGCACACAACATTATTTGGTATATAATATTGTGTTGAAATGGTTAGAATGGAAAATCACAGTCATATGCTTGAAATTACGTCCTAAGTTGCGTTTTTAAGGGTTTTTTAAGTGTTTTTCACTCTTTCACGCATAAAGTAGCTCAAACTTGGTTTGTTTTGCACGAAACATGGCACACAACACTATTTGGAAGATATTATTGTGTGAAAATGGTTAGAATTGAAAATCATAGTAATACGCTTGAAGTTACGTGCTACATACGAGCACAAAGTAACTCAACCTAGGCTTGTTTTGCACGAAACCTGGCACACATTAGTATTTGGTATAGATTATAGTGTTGAAATGGTTAGAATTGAAAATCATAGTCAAATACTTGAAATTACGTGCTAAATTGCAATTTTAAGGGTTTTTAAGCATTTTTGGCACTTTCGCGCATTAGGTAGCTCAAACTTGGTTGGTTTTGCATGAAACTTCGTACAATACACTATTGGTTATATATTATTGTGTTGAAATGGTTGGAATTAAAAATTATACTCATATGCTTGAAATTACGAGCTAAGTTGTGATTTAAAGGGTTTTTAAGCGGTTTTGGCACTATCGCGCATAAAGTAGCTTAAACATGGTTTGTTTTGCACGAAATTTAGCACAAAAAACTATTTGTTTTATATTATTGTGTTGAAATGTTTATAATTGAAAATCTTAGTCATATGCTTTAAATTACGTTCGAAGTTGCGATTTTAAGGGTATTGAAGCGTTTATGGCACTTTCGCGCATAAAGTAGCTCAAACTTGGTTTATTTTGCTTCAAACTTGACACACTACACTATTTGGTATATATTATTGTGTTGAAATAGTTATACTTGAAAATGATTATCATATGCTTAAAATTACGTGCTAAGTTACGATTTTAAGAGTTTTAAAGCGTTTAAGGCACTTTCGCGCATAAAGTAGTTCAAACTTGGTTTGTTTTGTACGAAACATGGCACACAACACTATTTGGTATATATTATTGTGTTAAAACGGTTAGAATTTAAATTACTTTCTAAGTTGCGATTTTGAGGGTTTTTAAGCGATTTTCGCACTTTCGCGTGTATAGTAGATAAAACATGGTTTGTTTTGCCCGAAACATGGAATAAAACACTATTTAATATATATATTTTGTTGAAAAGGTTAGAATTGAAAATCACAGTCATATGCTTGAAATTACGTGTTAAGTTGCGATTTTAAGGGTTTTTAAACGTTTTTCGCACTTTCGCGCATAAAGTAGGCTCAAGCTTGGTTTATTTTGCACGAAACCTGCCACACAATAGTCTTTGGTATATATTGTAGTGTTGAAATGGCTAGAATTGAAAATCATCGTCATATGCTTGAAATTACGTGCTAAAATGCGATTTTAAGGGTTTTCAAGCATTTTTTACACTTTCACGCATTAAGTAGCTCAAACTTTGTTTGTTTTGCACGAAACTTGGCACACAACACTATTGGTTTTATATTGTTGTGTTGAAATGGTTATCATTGAAAATCATAGTCATATGCTTTAAATTACGTGCTAAGTTGCGATTTTAAATGTTTTTTAAGCGGTTTTGGCACTATCGCGCATAAAGTAGCTCAAATTTAGGTTGTGTTGCACGAAACTTGGAAAACAAAACTATTTGGTATATATTATTGTGTAGAAATGCTTATAATTTAAAATCATAGTCATATGCTTTAAATTACGTTCTATGTTGCGATTTTAAGGGTATTGAAGCGTTTTTGGCACTTTCGCCTATAAAGTAGGTCAAACTTTGTTTGTTTTGCATGAAACTCTACACAGAACACTATTTGGTATATATTATTTTGTTGAAATGGTTAGAATTTAAAATTATTGTCATATGCTTGAAATAACTTGCTAAGTTGCGATTTTAGGGGTTTTTCAACGATTTTTGCACTTTCGCATGTATAGTAGATCAAACTTGGTTTCTTTTGCATAAAACTTGACACAAAACACTATTTGGTATATATTATTGTGTTGAATTGGTTAGAATTGAAAGTCATTGTCATATGCTTGAAATTACGTGCTAAGTTGCAATTTTAGGGGTTTTTTAAACGTTTTTGGCACTTTCGCGTGTATAATAAATCAAACTTCGTTTTGTTTTGCACGAAACATGGCACAAAACACTATTTGGTAATTATTATTGTGTTGAAATGGTTAGAATTGAAAATCATTGTCATATGCTTAAAATTATGAGCTAAAATGCGAATTTAAGGGTTTTTAAGCAATTTTGGCACTTTCACGCATCAAGTAGCTCAAACTTGGTTTGTTTTGCACGAAACTTGGCACACAACACTATTGGTAATATATTCTTGTGTTGAAATGCTTATCATTGAAAATCATAGTCATATGCTTGAAATTACGTGTTAAGTTGCGATTTTAAATGTTTTTAAGCGGTTTTGGCACTATCCCGCATAAAGTCGCTCAAACTTAGATTGTTTTGCACGAAACTTGGCAAACAAAACTATTTGGTATATATTAAATTGTAGAAATGGTTATAATTGAAAATCATAGTCATATGCATTAAATTTCGTTCTATGTTGCGATTTTAAGGGTATTGAAGCGTTTTTGGCACGTTCACGTATAAAGTAGCTCAAAGTTGGTTTGTTTTACATGAAACTTGACACACAACACTATTTGGTATATATTATTGTGTTGAAATAGTTAGAATTGAAAATCATTTTTATATGCTTGATATTACGTGCTAAGTTGCGATTTTAGGGGTTTTTAGACGTCTTTGGCACTTTCGCGTGTATAGTAGATCAAACTTGCTTTGTTTGGCACGAAAGATGGCACAAAACATTATTTGGTATATATAATTGTGTTTAAATATTTATAATGTAAAATCATAGTCATATGCTTGAAATTACGAGCTAAGTTGCGATTTTAAGGGTGTTTAAGCGTTTTTTGCATTTTCGTGCATAAAGTAGCTCAAACTTGGTTGGTCTTGCACGAAACATGGCACAAACCACTATTTTGTATATATTATTGCGTTAATAGGGTTAATTAGAATTGAAAATCATAGTCATATGCATGAAATTACGTGCTAAGTTACGATTGTGAGGGTTTTTAACCGTTTTTGGCACTTTCGCGCATAAAGTAGCTCAAACTTGGTTTGTTTTGCACGAAACTTGGCACACAACATTTTTTGGTATATATTATTGTGTTGAAATTAGTAGAATTGAAAATCACAGTCATATGCTTTGAATTAGGTGCTAAGTTGCAATTTTAAGGGTTTTTTAAGCGTTTTTCGCTCTTTCGTGCATAAAGTAGCACAAACTTTGTTTGTTTTGCACGAAACATGGCACACAACACTATTTGGTAGATATTATTGTTTGAAAATGGTTAGAATTGAAAGTCATAGTAATACGCTTGAAATTACTTGCTAAGTTGCGATTTTGCGGGTTTTTAAGCATTTTTGGCACATTCGCGCATAAAGTAACTCAAACTTGGTTTCTTTTGCACGAAACTTGGTAGAAAACACTATTTGGTATATCTTATTGTATTGAAATTGTTATCATTGAAAATCATAGTCATATGCATTAAATTACGTACTACGTTGCGATTTTAAAGGTTTTTAAGCGATTTTGGCACTTTCGCGCATAAAGTAGCTCAAATTTGGTTTTTTTGCACGAAACATGAAACGCAAGACTATTTGGTATATATTATTGTGTTCAAATGGTTATCATTGAAAATCATAGTCATATGCTTTAAATTACGTGCTAAGATGCGATTTTGAAGGCTTTTTAGCGATTTTTGCACTTTCGCGTGTATAGTAGATCAAACATGGTTTGTTTTGCAGGAAACATGGCACAAAACTCTATTTGGTATATATTATGGTGTTGAAATGGTTAGAAATGAAAATCATAGTTATATGCTAGAAATTACGTGTTAAGTTGCGATTTTAAGGGTTTTTAAGCATTTTTCATACCTTCACGCATAAAGTAGATCAAACTTGGGTTGTTTTGCAAGGAACTTGGCACACAATATTATTTGGTATATATTATGGTGTTGTAATGGTTAGAATTTAAAACCACGGTCATATGGTTGAAATTACGTGCTAAGCTGCGATTTTAAGGGGTTTAAAGCGTTTTTCGCATTTTCGCGCACAAAGTAGCTTAAACTCGTTTGTCTTGCAGGAAACTTGGCATACAACGCTATTTGGTATATATTATTGCGAGGAAATGGTTAGAATTGAAGGTCATAGCCTTATGTATGAAATTACGTGCTAAGTTGTGATTATGATGGTTTTTTAAGCATTTTTGGCACTTTCGCGTGTGTAGTAGATTAAACTTGGTTTATTTTGCACGAAACTTGGTACTCAAAACTATTTGGTGTGTATTATTGTGTTAAAATAATTGAAAATCAAAGTCATATGCTTGAAATTAAGTGCTAAGTTGTGATTTTAAGGGTTTTTAAGCAATTTTTGCACATTCATGCATAAAGTAGATCAAACTTGGGTTGTTTTGCAAGAAACATGGCACACAATATTATTTGGTATATATTATGGTGTTGAAATGGTTAGAATTGAAAATCAAGGTCATATGCTTGAAATTACGTGCTAACCTGCGATTTTAAGGGTGTTTAAGCGTTTTTGGCATTTTCGCGCATAAAGTAGCTCAAACTTGGTTGGTCTTGCACGAAACATGGCACAAACCACTATTTTGTATATATTATTGCGTTAAAAGGGTTAATTAGAATTGAAAATCATAGTCATATGCATGAAATTACGTGCTAAGTTACGATTGTGAGGGTTTTTAACCGTTTTTGGCACTTTCGCGCATAAAGTAGCTCATACTTGGTTTGTTTTGCACGAAACTTGGCACACAACATTTTTTGGTATATATTATTGTGTTGAAATTAGTAGAATTGAAAATCACAGTCATATGCTTTGAATTACGTGCTAAGTTGCAATTTTAAGGGTTTTTTAAGCGTTTTTCGCTCTTTCGCGCATAAAGTAGCTCAAACTTGGTTTGTTTTGCACGAAACATGGCACACAACACTATTTGGTAGATATTATTGTTTGAAAATGGTTAGAATTGAAAGTCATAGTAATACGCTTGAAATTACGTGCTAAGTTGCGATTTTGAGGGTTTTTAAGCATTTTTGGCACATTCGCGCATAAAGTAACTCAAACTTGGTTTCTTTTGCACGAAACTTCGTAGAAAACACTATTTGGTATATCTTATTGTATTGAAATTGTTATCATTGAAAATCATAGTCATATGCATTAAATTACGTACTACGTTGCGATTTTAAAGGTTTTTAAGCGATTTTGGCACTTTCGCGCATAAAGTAGCTCAAATTTGGTTTTTTTGCACGAAACATGAAACAACAGACTATTTGGTATATATTATTGTGTTCAAATGGTTATCATTGAAAATCATAGTCATATGCATTAAATTTACGTGCTAAGTTATCAATTTAATGGTTTTTAAGCGATTTTGGCACTTTCGCGCCTAAAGTAGCTCAAACTTGGTTTGTTTTGCACGAAACTTGGCAAACAACATTAATTGGAATATATATATTTGTGTTGAAATGCTTAGAATTTAAAATCACAGTCATATGCTTGAAATTACGTGATAAGTTGCGATTTTTAGGGTTTTTATGCGTTTTTGCACTTACGAGCTCAAAGTAGCTCAACCTAGGTTTGTTTTGCACGAAACCTGGCACACAATAGTATTTGGTATATATTATTGTGTTTGAATGGTTAGAATCGAAAATCATAGTCATATGCTCGAATTTACGTGCTAAGATGCAATTTTAAGGGTTTTTAAGCATTTTTGGCACTTTCGCGCATTAAGTAGCTCAAACTTGGTTGGTTTTGCACGAAACTTCGTACATAACACTATTGGTTATATATTATTGTGTTGAAATGGTTAGAATTGAAAATCATAGTCATATGCTTGAAATTACGTGCTAAGTTGCGATTTAAAGGGTTTTTAAGCGGTTTTGGAACTATCGCGCATAAAGTAGATCAAACTTGGTTTGTTTTGCACGAAACTTGGCACACAAAACTTTTCTTTATATATTATTGTGTTGAGAAATTAATAATTGAAAATCTTAGTGATATTCTTTAAATTACGTTCTAACTTGCGATTTTAAGGGTGTTGAAGCGTTTATGGCACTTTGGCTTATAAAGTAGCTCAAACTTGGTTTATTTTGCTTCAAACTTAACACACAACACTATTTGGTATATATTATTGTGTTGAAATGGGTATAATTGAAAATCATTGTCATATGCTTAAAATTACGTGCTAAGTTACGATTTTAAGAGTTTTAAAGCGTTTAAGGCACGTTCGCGCATAAAGTAGTTCAAACTTGGTTTGATTTGCACGAAACATGGCACACAACACTATTTCGTATATATTATTGTGTTAAAACGGTTAGAATTTAATATCATATTAATATGCTTTAAATTACTTGCTAACTTGCGATTTTAAGGGTTTTTAAGCGATTTTCGCACTCTCGCGTGTGTAGTAGATAAAACTTGGTTTGTTTTGCCCGAAACATGGCATAAAACACTATTTAATATATATTATTAGGTTGAAAAGGTTAGAATTGAAAATCACAGTCATATGCTTGAAATTACGTGCTAAGTTGCGATTTTAAGGGTTTTTAAATGTTTTTCGCACTTTCGCGCATAAAGTAGGGTCAAACATGGTTTATTTTGCACGAAACCTGGTACACAATAGTCTTTGGTATATATTGTTGTGTTCAAATGGTTAGAATTGAAAGTCATCGTCATATGCTTGAAATTACGTGCTAAAATGCGATTTTAGGGGTTTTTAAGCATTTTTAGGACTTTCACGCATTAAGTAGCTCAAACTTGGTTTGTTTTGCACGAAACATGGCACACAACACTATTGGTTGTATATTGTTGTGTTGAAATGGTTATCATTGAAAATCATAGTCATATGATTGAAATTACGTGCTAAGTTGCGATTTTAAAGGTTTTTAAGCGGTTTTGGCGCTATCGCGCATAAAGTAGCTCAAATTTAAGTTGTGTTGCACGAAACTTGGAAAACAAAACTATTTGGTACATATTATTGTGTACAAATGGTAATAATTGAAAATCATAGTCATATGCTTTAAATTACGTTCTAAGTTGCAATTTTAAGGGTATTGAAGCGTTTTTGGCATTTTCGCGTATAAATTAGCTCAAACTTGGTTTGTTTTGCATGAAACTTGACACACAACACTATTTGGTATATATTATTGTGTTGAAATGGTTAGAATTTAAAATCATTGTCATATGCTTTAAATTACATGCTAAGTTGCGATTTTAGGGGTTTTTAGACGTTTTTGGCACTTTCGCGTGTATAGTAGATCAAACTTGCTTTGTTTTGCACGAAAGATGGCACAAAACACTATTTGGTATATATTATTGTGTTGAAATAGTTATAATGTAAAATCATACTCATATGATTGAAATTACGAGCTAAGTTGCGATTTTAATGGTTTTTAAGTGCTTTTGGTACTTTCGCGCATAAAGTGGGCTCAAACTTGGTTCATTTTGCACTAAACTTGGTACACACCACTATTTGGTGTGTATTATTGTGTTAAAATAATTGAAAGTCATAGTCATATGCTTGAAATTAAGTGCTAAGTTGCGATTTTAAGGGTTTTTAAGTGATTTTGGCAGTTTCACACATAAAGTAGATCAAACTTGGGTTGGTTTGCAAGAAACTTGGCACACAATATTATTTGGTATATATTATAGTGTTGAAATGGTTAGAATTGAAAATCATAGACATATGCATGAAATTACGTGCTAAGTTGCGATTGTGAGGGTTTTTAAGCGTTTTTGGCAATTTCGCGCATAAAGTAGCTCAAACTCGGTTTGTTTTACACGATACTTGGCACACAACATTATTTGGTATATATTATTGTGTTGAAATGGTTAGAATGGAAAATCACAGTCATATGCTTGAAATTACGTCCTAAGTTGCGTTTTTAAGGGTTTTTTAAGTGTTTTTCACTCTTTCACGCATAAAGTAGCTCAAACTTGGTTTGTTTTGCACGAAAGATGGCACACAACACTATTTGGAAGATATTATTGTGTGAAAATGGTTAGAATTGAAAATCATAGTAATACGCTTGAAGTTACGTGCTACTTACGAGCACAAAGTAACTCAACCTAGGCTTGTTTTGCACGAAACCTGGCACACATTAGTATTTGGTATAGATTATAGTGTTGAAATGGTTAGAATTGAAAATCATAGTCAAATACTTGAAATTACGTGCTAAATTGCAATTTTAAGGGTTTTTAAGCATTTTTGGCACTTTCGCGCATTAGGTAGCTCAAACTTGGTTGGTTTTGCATGAAACTTCGTACAATACACTATTGGTTATATATTATTGTGTTGAAATGGTTGGAATTAAAAATTATACTCATATGCTTGAAATTACGAGCTAAGTTGTGATTTAAAGGGTTTTTAAGCGGTTTTGGCACTATCGCGCATAAAGTAGCTTAAACTTGGTTTCTTTTGCACGAAATTTAGCACAAAAAACTATTTGTTTTATATTATTGTGTTGAAATGTTTATAATTGAAAATCTTAGTCATATGCTTTAAATTACGTTCGAAGTTGCGATTTTAAGGGTATTGAAGCGTTTATGGCACTTTCGCGCATAAAGTAGCTCAAACTTGGTTTATTTTGCTTAACTTGACACACTACACTATTTGGTATATATTATTGTGTTGAAATAGTTATACTTGAAAATGATTATCATATGCTTAAAATTACGTGCTAAGTTACGATTTTAAGAGTTTTAAAGCGTTTAAGGCACTTTCGCGCATAAAGTAGTTCAAACTTGGTTTGTTTTGTACGAAACATGGCACACAACACTATTTGGTATATATTATTGTGTTAAAACGGTTAGAATTTAAATTACTTTCTAACTTGCGATTTTGAGGGTTTTTAAGCGATTTTCGCACTTTCGCGTGTATAGTAGATAAAACATGGTTTGTTTTGCCCGAAACATGGAATAAAACACTATTTAATATATATATTTTGTTGAAAAGGTTAGAATTGAAAATCACAGTCATATGCTTGAAATTACGTGTTAAGTTGCGATTTTAAGGGTTTTTAAACGTTTTTCGCACTTTCGCGCATAAAGTAGGCTCAAGCTTGGTTTATTTTGCACGAAACCTGCCACACAATAGTCTTTGGTATATATTGTAGTGTTGAAATGGCTAGAATTGAAAATCATCGTCATATGCTTGAAATTACGTGCTAAAATGCGATTTTAAGGGTTTTCAAGCATTTTTTAGACTTTCACGCATTAAGTAGCTCAAACTTTGTTTGTTTTGCACGAAACTTGGCACACAACACTATTGGTTTTATATTGTTGTGTTGAAATGGTTATCATTGAAAATCATAGTCATATGCTTTAAATTACGTGCTAAGTTGCGATTTTAAATGTTTTTTAAGCGGTTTTGGCACTATCGCGCATAAAGTAGCTCAAATTTAGGTTGTGTTGCACGAAACTTGGAAAACAAAACTATTTGGTATATATTATTGTGTAGAAATGCTTATAATTTAAAATCATAGTCATATGCTTTAAATTACGTTCTATGTTGCGATTTTAAGGGTATTGAAGCGTTTTTGGCACTTTCGCCTATAAAGTAGGTCAAACTTTGTTTGTTTTGCATGAAACTCTACACAGAACACTATTTGGTATATATTATTTTGTTGAAATGGTTAGAATTTAAAATTATTGTCATATGCTTGAAATAACTTGCTAAGTTGCGATTTTAGGGGTTTTTCAACGATTTTTGCACTTTCGCATGTATAGTAGATCAAACTTGGTTTCTTTTGCATAAAACTTGACACAAAACACTATTTGGTATATATTATTGTGTTGAATTGGTTAGAATTGAAAGTCATTGTCATATGCTTGAAATTACGTGCTAAGTTGCAATTTTAGGGGTTTTTAAACGTTTTTGGCACTTTCGCGTGTATAATAAATCAAACTTCGTTTTGTTTTGCACGAAACATGGCACAAAACACTATTTGGTAATTATTATTGTGTTGAAATGGTTAGAATTGAAAATCATTGTCATATGCTTAAAATTATGAGCTAAAATGCGAATTTAAGGGTTTTTAAGCAATTTTGGCACTTTCACGCATCAAGTAGCTCAAACTTGGTTTGTTTTGCACGAAACTTGGCACACAACACTATTGGTAATATATTCTTGTGTTGAAATGCTTATCATTGAAAATCATAGTCATATGCTTGAAATTACGTGTTAAGTTGCGATTTTAAATGTTTTTAAGCGGTTTTGGCACTATCCCGCATAAAGTCGCTCAAACTTAGATTGTTTTGCACGAAACTTGGCAAACAAAACTATTTGGTATATATTAAATTGTAGAAATGGTTATAATTGAAAATCATAGTCATATGCATTAAATTTCGTTCTATGTTGCGATTTTAAGGGTATTGAAGCGTTTTTGGCACGTTCACGTATAAAGTAGCTCAAAGTTGGTTTGTTTTACATGAAACTTGACACACAACACTATTTGGTATATATTATTGTGTTGAAATAGTTAGAATTGAAAATCATTTTTATATGCTTGATATTACGTGCTAAGTTGCGATTTTAGGGGTTTTTAGACGTCTTTGGCACTTTCGCGTGTATAGTAGATCAAACTTGCTTTGTTTGGCACGAAAGATGGCACAAAACATTATTTGGTATATATAATTGTGTTTAAATATTTATAATGTAAAATCATAGTCATATGCTTGAAATTACGAGCTAAGTTGCGATTTTAAGGGTTTTTCACCGTTTTTGGTACTTTCGCGCATAAAGAAGGCTCAAACTTGGTTGATTTTGCACGAAACTTGGTACACACCACTATTTAATATGCATTGAAAATCATAGTCATATGCATGAAATTACGTGCTAAGTTACGATTGTGAGGGTTTTTAACCGTTTTTGGCACTTTCGCGCATAAAGTAGCTCAAACTTGGTTTGTTTTGCACGAAACTTGGCACACAACATTTTTTGGTATATATTATTGTGTTGAAATTAGTAGAATTGAAAATCACAGTCATATGCTTTGAATTACGTGCTAAGTTGCAATTTTAAGGGTTTTTTAAGCGTTTTTCGCTCTTTCGCGCATAAAGTAGCTCAAACTTGGTTTGTTTTGCACGAAACATGGCACACAACACTATTTGGTAGATATTATTGTTTGAAAATGGTTAGAATTGAAAGTCATAGTAATACACTTGAAATTACGTGCTAAGTTACGATTTTGAGGGTTTTTAAGCATTTTTGGCACATTCGCGCATAAAGTAACTCAAGCTTGGTTTCTTTTGCACGAAACTTGGTAGAAAACACTATTTGGTATATCTTATTGTATTGAAATTGTTATCATTGAAAATCATAGTCATATGCATTAAATTACGTACTACGTTGCGATTTTAAAGGTTTTTAAGCGATTTTGGCACTTTCGCGCATAAAGTAGCTCAAATTTGGTTTTTTTGCACGAAACATGAAACGCAAGACTATTTGGTATATATTATTGTGTTCAAATGGTTATCATTGAAAATCATAGTCATATGCATTAAATTTACGTGCTAAGTTATCAATTTAATGGTTTTTAAGCGATTTTGGCACTTTCGCGCCTAAAGTAGCTCAAACTTGGTTTGTTTTGCACGAAACTTGGCACACAACATTATTCGGTATATATTATTGTGTTGAAATACTTAGAATTGAAAATCACAGTCATATGCTTGAAATTACGTGCTAAGTTTCGATTGTAAGGGTTTTTAATTGTTTTTCGCACTCACGAACACAAAGTAGCTCCACCTAGGTTTGTTTTGGACAAAACCTGGCACACAATAGTATTTAGTATATATTATTGTGTTAAAATGGTTAGAATTTAAAATCATAGTCATATGCTTGAAATTACGTGCTAAATTGCAATTTGAAGGGTTTTTAAGCATTTTTGGCACTTTCGCGCATTAGGTAGCTCAAACTTTGTTGATTTTGCACGAAAGTTGGTACAGAACACTATTGGTTATATATTATTGTGTTAAAATGGTTAAAATTGAAAATCATAGTCATATGCTTGAATTTACGTGCTAAATTGCGATTTAAGGGGTTTTTAAGCGGTGTTGGCACTATCGCGCATAAAATAGCTCAAACTTGGTTTGTTTTGCACGAAACTTGGCACACAAAACTATTTTGTATATATTATTATGTTGAAGTATTTATAATTTAAAATCTTAGTCATATGCTTTAAATTACGTTCTAAGTTGCGATTTTAAGGGTTTTAAGCTTTTTTGGCACTTGCGCGCATGAAGTAGCTCGAACTTGGTTTGTTTTCCACGAAACGTGGCTCACAAAACTATTTGGTATATATTATTGTGTTGAGATGGTTTAAATTGAAAATTATAGTCATATGCTTGAAATTACATGCTAAGTTGCGATTTTAAGGGTTTTAAGCGCTTTTGACACTTTCGCGCATATCGTAGCTCAAACTTGGTTTGTTTTGCACGAAACTTGGCATACAAGACTATTTAGTATCTATTATTTTTTTGAAGTGGTTAGAATTTAAAATCATAATCATATGCTTGAAAGTATGTGCTAAGTTGCGATTTTTAGTATTTTTAAGTGTTTTGGCACTATTGCGAATACAGTAGCTTAAACTTGGTTTGTTTTGCACGAAAATTGGCACACAACACTATTAGGAATATATTATTGTTTTGAAATGGTTAACTTTAAAATTACTGTCATATGCTTTAAATTACGAGCTAAGTTGCGATTTTTAGGGGTTTTAAGCGATATTGGCACTTTCGCGCGTATAGTAGATCAAACATAGTTTGTATTGCACGAAACATGGCACAAAACACTATATTATTATGTTGAAATGGCAAGAATTCAAAATCATATTCATATGCTTGAAATTAAGTGCTAAGTTCCGATTTTAAGGGTTTTTAAGCGTTTTTCGCACTTTCGCGCATAAAGTAGTTCAAACTTGGTTTATTTTGCACGAAACCTGGTACACAATAGTATTTGGTATATATTATTGTGTTTAAATGGCTAGAATTTAAAATCATCTTCATATTCTTGAAATTACGTGCTAAGTTGGGATTTAAAGGGTTTTTAAGCGTTTTTGGCACTTTCGCGAATAAAGTAGATCAAACTTGGGTTGTTTTGCAAGAAACTTGGCACACAATACTATTTGGTATATATTATGGTGTTCAAATGGTTAGCACACAATACTAATTGGTATATATTTTTGCATTTTCGCGCATAAAGTTTCGTTTTGCACGAAACTTGGCACACAACAGTATTTGGTATATATTATTTTGCTAAAATGGTTAAAATTTAAAATCATAGTCAAATACTTGAAATTATGTGCCAAGTTGCGATTTTAAGGGTTTTAAGCTTTTTTGGCATTTTTCGCGTATAAAGTAGCTCAAACTGGGTTTGTTTTGCATAAAACTTT
Organism: Amaranthus tricolor; assembly: GCF_026212465.1. Classification (NCBI taxonomy): domain Eukaryota; kingdom Viridiplantae; phylum Streptophyta; class Magnoliopsida; order Caryophyllales; family Amaranthaceae; genus Amaranthus; species Amaranthus tricolor. Next base: position 29,425,544 of record NC_080056.1, on the reverse strand, counting down.
GCATACAACCCGATTTGGTATATATTATTGTGATGAAATGGTTAGAATTGAAAATCACAGTCATATGCTTGAAATTACGTGCTAAGTTGCAATTTTAAAGGTTTTTAAGCGTTTTTTCGCACTTTCGCGCATAAAGTAGCTCAAACTTGGTTTGTTTTGCACGAAAATGGCACACAACATTGTTTGGTATATATTATTGTGTTAAAATGGTTTGAATATAAAATCATACTCATATGCTTGAAATAACGTGCTAAGTTTCGATTTTTAGGGTTTTTAAACGTTTTTGGCACTTTCGCGCATAAAGTAGCTCACACTTTGTTTGTTTTGCACGAAACATGGCACCCAACACTATTTGGTATATATTATTTTGCTAAAATAGTTAAAATTTAAAATCATAGTCAAATACTTGAAATTACGTGCTATGTTGCGATTTCAAGGGTTTTAAGCATTTTTGGCATTTTCGCGCATAAAGTAGCTCAAACTTGGTTTGTTTTGCATAAAACTTGGCATACAACCCGATTTGGTATATATTAATGTGATGAAATGGTTAGAATTGAAAATCACAGTCATATGCTTAAAATTACGTGCTAAGTTGCGATTTTAAGGGTTTTTAAGAATTTTTCGCACTTTCGCGCATAAAGTAGCGCAAACTTGGTTTATTTTGCACGAAAATGGCACACAACACTGTTTGGTATATTTTATTGTGTATAAATGGTTAGAATATAAAATCATAGTCATATGCTTGAAATAACGTGCCAAGTTGCGATTATTAGAGTTTTTAAGCGTTTTTAGCACTTTGACGTATAAAGTAGCTCAAACTTGGTTTGTTTTGCAAGAAACTTGGCACACAACACGATTTGGTATATATTATTGTGCTAAAATGGTTAAAATTGAAAATCGTAGTCATATGCTTGAAATTACTTGCTAAGTTGCGATTTTAAGGGTTTTATGCTTTTTTGGCACTTTTGCGCATAAAGTAGCTCTCAAACTTGGTTTGTTTTGCACAAAAGATGGCAGACCAAACTATTTGGTATATATTATTGTGTTGAAATGGTTATAATTCAAAATCACACACATAATTCAAGAGTTTTTAAGCGTTTTTGGCACTTTCGGGCATAAAGTAGCTCCAACTTGGTTTGTTTTCGACGAAATGTGGAACACAACACTACTTGGTATAAGTTATTGTGTTGAAATGGTTAAAATTTAAAATCATAGTCATATGTTTTAAATTACGTGCTAACTTGCGATTTTAAGGGTTTTAAGCGCTTTTGGCACTTTTGCGCATAAAGTAGCTCAAACTAGGTTTGTTTTGCACAAAACTATGCACACAAAATGATTTGGTATATATTATTGTGTTAAAATTGAAAATCATAGTCATATGCTCGAAATTACGTGCAAAGTTGCGATTTTAAAGGTTTTAAGTGCTTTTGGTACGTTTGCGCATAAAGTAGGCTCAAACTTGGTTTGTTTTGCACGAAACGTGGCACACAACACTATTTGGTATGTATTATTGTGCTAAAATAATTGAAAATCATAGTGAATTGTTTTAAATTAAGTGCTAAATTGCGATTTTAAGGGTTTTTAAGCGTTCTTGGTATTTTCGTGCATAAAGTAGCACTTAAACTTGGTTTGTTTTGCACAAAACTTGGCACACAACACTATTTGATATATATTATTGTTTTGAAATGGTTAAATTGAAAAACATAGACATATGCTTTAAATTACGTGCAAAGTTATAATTTTTCGTGTTTTAAGCGCTTTTGGCACTTTCGCGTATAAATTAGCTCAAACTTGCTTAGTTTTGCACGAAACTTGGCACACAATACTATTTGGTATATATTATTGTGTTGAAATGGTTAGAATTTAAAATCTTAGTCATATGCTTGAAATTACGTGCTAAATTGCGATTTTAAGGGTTTATAAGCATTTTTTGCACTTTCGCGCATAAAGTAGCACAAACTTGGTTTGTTTTGCACGAAACTGGGCACACAACACTATTGGTTATATATTATAGTGTTGAAATGGTTAGAATTGAAAATTATCGTGATATGCTTGAAATTACGTGCTTCATTCCGATTTTAAGGGTTTTTAAGCGTTTTTGGTACTTTTGCGCATAAAGTAGGCACAAACATGGTTTGTTTTGCATGGAACATGGCACACAACACTATTTGGGATGTATTATTATGTTAAAATGATTGAATATCATAGTCAATTGTGATTTTAAGGGTTTTTAAGCGATTTTGGCACTTTCACACATAACGTAGCTCGGACTTGGTTTGTTTTGCACGAAACTTGGCACATAACATTATTTGGAATATATTATTGTGTTGAAATGGTTAGAATTGAATAGCACGGTCATATCCTTGAAATTACATGCCAAGTTGCGATTTTAAGGGTTTTAAAGCTTTCTTGGCATTTTCGCGCATAAAGTAGCTCAAACTTGGATTGTTTTGAACAAAACCTGGCACATAACACTATTTGATATAAACTATTGCGATGAAATGGTTAGAATTGAAAATCACAGTCATATGTGTGAAATTACGTGCTAACTTGCGATTTTAAGGGTTTTAAGCGCTTTTGGCACTTTTGCGCATAAAGTAGCTCAAACTTGGTTTGTTTTGCAAGAAACTTAGCACACAACACTATTTGGTATATATTATTGTGCTAAAATGGTTAAAATTGAAATTCGTAGTCATATGCTTGAAATTACTTGCTAAGTTGCGATTTTAAGGGTTTTATGCTTTTTCGCAATTTTCCGCATAAAGTAGCTCAAACCTGGTTTGTTTTGCACAAAAGATGGCACACAAAACTATTTGGTATATAAAATTGTGTTGAAATGGTTATAATTCGAAATCACAGTCATATGCTTCAAATTAAGTGTTAAGTTGCGATTTTAAGGGTTTTTTAGCGTTTTTGGCACTTTCGCGCGTAAAGTAGCTCCAACTTGGTTTGTTTTCAACGAAACGTGGCACACAACACTATTTGATATATATTATTGTGTTGAAATGGTAAAAATTTAAAATCATAGTCATATGATTGAAATTACGTGCTAACTTGCGATTTTAAGGGTTTTAAGTGCTTTTGGCACTTTCATGCATAAAGTAGCTCAAACTTAGTTTGTTTTGCACAAAACTATGCACACAAAATGATTTGGTATATATTATTGTGGTTAAAATTGAAAATCATAGTCATATGCTCGAAATTACGTGCAAAGTTGCGATTTTAAGGGTTTTATGTGCTTTTGGTACGTTTGCGCATAAAGTAGGCTCAAACTTGGTTTGTTTTGCACGAAACGTGGCACACAAAACTATTTGGTATGTATTATTGTGCTAAAATAATTGAAAATCATAGTGAATTGCTTTAAATTAAGTGCTAAATTGCGATTTTAAGGGTTTTAAGCGTTCTTGGTATTTTCGTGCATAAAGTAGCACTTAACTTGGTTTGTTTTGCACAAAACTTGGCACACAACACTATTTGCTATATATTATTGTTTTGAAATGGTTAAATTGAAAAACATAGACATATGCTTTAAATTACGTGCAAAGTTATAATTTTTCGTGTTTTAAGCGCTTTTGGCACTTTCGCGTATAAATTAGCTCAAACTTGCTTAGTTTTGCACGAAACTTGGCACAAAACACTATTTGGTATATATTATTGTGTTGAAATGGTTAGAATATAAAATCTTAGTCATATGCTTGAAATTACGCGCTAAATTGCGATTTTAAGGGTTTATAAGCATTTTTTGCACTTTCGCGCATAAAGTAGCACAAACTTGGTTTGTTTTGCACGAAACTGGGCACACAACACTATTGGTTATATATTATAGTGTTGAAATGGTTAGAATTGAAAATTATCGTGATATGCTTGAAATTACGTGCTAAGTTCCGATTTTAAGGGTTTTTAAGCGTTTTTTGGTACGTTTGCGCATAAAGTAGGCACAAACATGGTTTGTTTTGCATGAAACATGGCACACAACACTATTTGGGATGTATTATTCTGTTCAAATGATTGAATATAGTCAATTGTGATTTTAAGGGTTTTTAAGCGATTTTGGCACTTTCACGCATAACGTAGCTCGGACTTGGGTTGTTTTGCACGAAACTTGGCACATAACATTATTTGGTATATATTATTGTGTTGAAATGGTTTAGAATTGAATAGCACGGTCATATCCTTGAAATTACATGCCAAGTTGCGATTTTTAAGGGTTTTTAAGCGTTCTTGGCATTTTCGCGCATAAAGTAGCTCAAACTTGGACTGTTTTGAACAAAACCTGGCACATAACACTATTTGATATAAACTATTGCGATGAAATGGTTAGAATTGAAAATCACAGTCATATGTGTGAAATTACGTGCTAAGTTGCGATTTTAAAGGTTTTTTCAGCGTTTTTTTGCACTTTCGCGCATAAAGTAGTTCAAAGTTGGTTTGTTTTGCACGAAACATGGCACACAACATTATTTGTTATTTATTATTGTGTTAATGGTTAGAATTTAAAATCATAGTTATATGCTTTCAATTACGGTCTAAGTTTCTATTTTGAGGGTTTTAAAGCGATTTTGGCACTTTCGCATGTATAGTAGATCAAACTTGGTTTGTTTTGCACGAAACATGGCACAAACCACGATTCGGCATATATTATTGTGTTGAAATGGATGGAATTGAAAATCATGGTCATATGCTTGAATTTACTTGCTAAGTTGCGATTTTAAGGGTTTTTAAGCGTTTTTGGCATTATCGTGCACAAAGTAGCTGAAACTTGGTTTGTGTTGCACGAAACATGGCACACAACACTATTTGGTATAGATTACTGTGATCAATTTGTTAGAATTTAAATTTACAGTCATATGCGTGAAATTACGTGCCAAGATGCGATTTTGAGGGTTTTTAAGCACTGTTGGCACTTTACCATAGTAACTAAAACTTGGTTTGTTTCGCACGAAACTTCGCACAAAACACTATTTGATATATATTATTGTTTTAAAATGGTTATTATTTAAAATCATTGTTATATGCTTGAAATTACGTGCTAAGTTGCGATTTTGAGAGTTTTTAAGCGTTTTTGGCACTTTGGCGCATAAAGTAGCTCAAACTATGTTTGTTTTGAGCAAAAGTTAGCACACAACATTATTTGGTAAATATTATTGTGTTTAAATGGTTAGAATTCAAAATCACAGTTATATACTTGAAATTACGTGCGTAGTTGCGATTTTAGGTATTTTTAAGTGTTTTTCGCACTTTCGCGCATAAAATAGCTCAAAGTTGGTTTGTTTTACACGAAACAAGGCACACAACACTATTTGGTATATATTATTGTGTTAAAATGGTTAGAATTGAAAATCATAGTCATATGCTTGAAATTATGTGCTAAGCTGGAATTTTGAGAGTTTTTAAGCGTTTTTTTTCACTTTCGCGCATAAAGCTAACTTGGTTTGTTTTGCACGAAACTTGGCAGACAACACTATTTGGTATATATTATTTTGTTGAAATGGTTATCATTGTAAAATCATAGTCATACGCTTTAAATTACGTGCTAAGTTGCGATTTTAAGGGTTTTTAAGCGTTTTTCGTACATTCGCGCATTAAGTAGCTCAAACTAGGTTTGTTTGCCAAAACCTTGGCACACAATAAAATTTGGTAAATATTATTGTGTTGAAATAGTTAGAATTGAAAATCATCGTCATATGCTTGAAATTACGTGCTAAATTGCGATTTTAAGGGTTTATAAGTATTTTTTGCACTTTCGCGCATAAAGTAGCACAAACTTGGTTTGTTTTGCACGAAACTGGGCACACAACACTATTGGTTATATATTATAGTGTTGAAATGGTTAGAATTGAAAATTATCGTGATATGCTTGAAATTACGTGCTTAGTTCCGATTTTAAGGGTTTTTAAGCGTTTTTGGTACTTTTGCGCATAAAGTAGGCACAAACATGGTTTGTTTTGCATGAAACATGGCACACAACACTATTTGGGATGTATTATTCTGTTAAAATGATTGAATATCACAGTCAATTGTGATTTTAAGGGTTTTTAAGCGATATTGGCACTTTCACGCATAACGTAGCTCGGACTTGGTTTGTTTTGCACGAAACTTGGCACATAACATTATTTGGTATATATTATTGTGTTGAAATGGTTAGAATTGAATAGCACGGTCATATCCTTGAAATTACATGCCAAGTTGCGATTTTAAGGGTTTTTAAGCGTTCTTGGCATTTTCGCGCATAAAGTAGCTCAAACTTGGATTGTTTTGAACAAAACCTGGCACATAACACTATTTGATATAAACTATTGCGATGAAATGGTTAGAATTGAAAATCACAGTCATATGTGTGAAATTACGTGCTAACTTGCGATTTTAAGGGTTTTAAGCGCTTTTGGCACTTTTGCGCATAAAATAGCTCAAACTTGGTTTGTTTTGCAAGAAACTTAGCACACAACACTATTTGGTATATATTATTGTGCTAAAATGGTTAAAATTGAAATTCGTAGTCATATGCTTGAAATTACTTGCTAAGTTGCGATTTTAAGGGTTTTATGCTTTTTTCGCAATTTTCCGCATAAAGTAGCTCAAACCTGGTTTGTTTTGCACAAAAGATGGCACACAAAACTAGTTGGTATATAAAATTGTGTTGAAATAGTTATAATTCGAAATCACAGTCATATGCTTCAAATTAAGTGTTAAGTTGCGATTTTAAGGGTTTTTTAGCGTTTTTGGCACTTTCGCGCGTAAAGTAGCTCCAACTTGGTTTGTTTTCGACGAAACGTGGCACACAACACTATTTGATATATATTATTGTGTTGAAATGGTAAAAATTTAAAATCATAGTCATATGATTGAAATTACGTGCTAACTTGCGATTTTAAGGGTTTTAAGTGCTTTTGGCACTTTCATGCATAAAGTAGCTCAAACTTAGTTTGTTTTGCACAAAACTATGCACACAAAATGATTTGGTATATATTATTGTGTTAAAATTGAAAATCATAGTCATATGCTCGAAATTACGTGCAAAGTTGCGATTTTAAGGGTTTTATGTGCTTTTGGTACGTTTGCGCATAAAGTAGGCTCAAACTTGGTTTGTTTTGCACGAAACGTGGCACACAAAACTATTTGGTATGTATTATTGTGCTAAAATAATTGAAAATCATAGTGAATTGCTTTAAATTAAGTGCTAAATTGCGATTTTAAGGGTTTTTAAGCGTTCTTGGTATTTTCGTGCATAAAGTAGCACTTAAACTTGGTTTGTTTTGCACAAAACTTGGCACACAACACTATTTGCTATATATTATTGTTTTGAAATGGTTAAATTGAAAAACATAGACATATGCTTTAAATTACGTGCAAAGTTATAATTTTTCGTGTTTTAAGCGCTTTTGGCACTTTCGCGTATAAATTAGCTCAAACTTGCTTAGTTTTGCACGAAACTTGGCACAAAACACTATTTGGTATATATTATTGTGTTGAAATGGTTAGAATTTAAAATCTTAGTCATATGCTTGAAATTACGCGCTAAATTGCGATTTTAAGGGTTTATAAGCATTTTTTGCACTTTCACGCATAAAGTAGCACAAACTTGGTTTGTTTTGCACGAAACTGGGCACACAACACTATTGGTTATATATTATAGTGTTGAAATGGTTAGAATTGAAAATTATCGTGATATGCTTGAAATTACGTGCTAAGTTCCGATTTTAAGGGTTTTTAAGCGTTTTTGGTACGTTTGCGCATAAAGTAGGCACAAACATGGTTTGTTTTGCATGAAACATGGCACACAACACTATTTGGGATGTATTATTCTGTTCAAATGATTGAATATCACAGTCAATTGTGATTTTAAGGGTTTTTAAGCGATTTTGGCACTTTCACGCATAACGTAGCTCGGACTTGGGTTGTTTTGCACGAAACTTGGCACATAACATTATTTGGTATATATTATTGTGTTGAAATGGTTAGAATTGAATAGCACGGTCATATCCTTGAAATTACATGCCAAGTTGCGATTTTAAGGGTTTTTAAGCGTTCTTGGCATTTTCGCGCATAAAGTAGCTCAAACTTGGACTGTTTTGAACAAAACCTGGCACATAACACTATTTGATATAAACTATTGCGATGAAATGGTTAGAATTGAAAATCACAGTCATATGTGTGAAATTACGTGCTAAGTTGCGATTTTAAAGGTTTTTCAGCGTTTTTTGCACTTTCGCGCATAAAGTAGTTCAAAGTTGGTTTGTTTTGCACGAAACATGGCACACAACATTATTTGTTATTTATTATTGTGTTAATGGTTAGAATTTAAAATCATAGTTATATGCTTTCAATTACGGGCTAAGTTTCTATTTTGAGTGTGTTAAAGCGATTTTGGCACTTTCGCATGTATAGTAGATCAAACTTGGTTTGTTTTGCACGAAACATGGCACAAACCACGATTCGGCATATATTATTGTGTTGAAATGGATGGAATTGAAAATCATGGTCATATGCTTGAATTTACTTGCTAAGTTGCGATTTTAAGGGTTTTTAAGCGTTTTTGGCATTATCGTGCACAAAGTAGCTGAAACTTGGTTTGTGTTGCACGAAACTTGGCACACAACACTATTTGGTATAGATTACTGTGATCAATTTGTTAGAATTTAAATTCATAGTCATATGCGTGAAATTACGTGCCAAGATGCGATTTTGAGGGTTTTTAAGCACTGTTGGCACTTTACCATAGTAACTAAAACTTGGTTTGTTTCGCACGAAACTTCGCACAAAACACTATTTGATATATATTATTGTGTTAAAATGGTTATTATTTAAAATCATTGTTATATGCTTGAAATTACGTGCTAAGTTGCGATTTTGAGAGTTTTTAAGCGTTTTTTGCACTTTGGCGCATAAAGTAGCTCAAACTATGTTTGTTTTGAGCAAAAGTTAGCACACAACATTATTTGGTAAATATTATTGTGTTTAAATGGTTAGAATTCAAAATCACAGTTATATACTTGAAATTACGTGCGTAGTTGCGATTTTAGGTATTTTTAAGTGTTTTTCGCACTTTCGCGCATAAAATAGCTCAAAGTTGGTTTGTTTTACACGAAACAAGGCACACAACACTATTTGGTATATATTATTGTGTTAAAATGGTTAGAATTGAAAATCATAGTCATATGCTTGAAATTATGTGCTCAGCTGGAATTTTGAGAGTTTTTAAGCGTTTTTTTCACTTTCGCGCATAAAGCTAACTTGGTTTGTTTTGCACGAAACTTGGCAGACAACACTATTTGGTATATATTATTGTGTTGAAATGGTTATCATTGTAAAATCATAGTCATACGCTTTAAATTACGTGCTAAGTTGCGATTTTAAGGGTTTTTAAGCGTTTTTCGTACATTCGCGCATTAAGTAGCTCAAACTAGGTTTGTTTGCCAAAACCTTGGCACACAATAAAATTTGGTAAATATTATTGTGTTGAAATAGTTAGAATTGAAAATCATCGTCATATGCTTGAAATTACGTGCTAAATTGCGATTTTAAGGGTTTTTTTTAGCATTATTCGGACTTTCGCGCATTAAGTAGGCTCAAACTTGGTTTGTTTTGCACGAAACATGGGACACAGCACTATTGGTTATATATTAATGTGTTGAAATGGTTAGAATTGAAAATCATAGTCATATGCTTGAAATTACGTCCTAAGTTGCGATTTGCAGGGGTTATAAATGTTTTTGGTAGATTTGCGCAAAAAGTTGGCTCAAACAAGTTTTGTTTTGCACAAAAACATGGCACACAACACTATTTGGTAGATATTATTGTGTTAAAATAATTGAATATAATAGTCAATTGCTTGAAATTAAGTGCTAAGTTTCAATTTTAAGAGTTTTTAAGCGTTCTTGGCATTTTCGCGCTTAAAGTAGGCTAAAACATGGTTTGTTTTGCAGGAAATTTCGCACACAACACTACTTGGTATCTATTATTGTGTTAAAATAATTGAAAATCAAAGTCATATGCTTGAAATCAAGTGCTAAGTTGCGATTGTAAGGGGTTTCAAGCGATTTTGGCACTTTCACGCATAAAGTAGATCAAACTTGGGTTGTTTTGCAAGAAACTTGGCACAGATTATTATTTGGTATATATTATTGTTTTGAAATGGTTATTTTTAAAAATTACAGTCATATGCATGAAGTTACGTGGTACGCCGCAATTTTAAGGATTTTGGCACTTTCACGCATAAAGTAGCTCAAACTTGGTTTGTTTTGCGTGAAACTTGGCACACAACACTATTTGGTATATATTATTGTGATGAAATGGTCAGAATTTAAAATCATAGACATGTGCGTGAAATTGCGTGCAAAGTTGCGATTTTGATGGTTTTTTAGCGTTTTTGGCACTTTCGCGCATAAGGTAGCTCTAACTTGGTTTGTTTTGCACAAAACTTGGCGCACAACATTATTTGGTATATGATATTGTGTTGAAATGGTTAGAATTAAAAATCAAAGTCACGTGCTTGAAATTACGTGCTACCGATTTCAAGGGTTTTTAAGCGTTTTTCGCACTTTTGCACATAAAGTAGCTCAATCTTGGTTTGTTTTGCACGAAACATGGCACACAACACTATTTGGTATATATTATTGTGTTAAAATGGTTAGAATATAAAATCCCAGTCATATGCTTGAAATAACGTGCTAACTTGCAATTTTAAGGGGTTTTATGTGTTTTTGGCACTTTTGCGCATAAAGTAGCTCAAACTTGGTTTTTTTTCGCACGAAACATGGAAGACAATAATATTTGGTATATATTATTTTGTTGAAATGGTTATCACTAAAAATCATAGTCATATGCTTTAAATTACATGCAAAGTTTCAATTTTAAGGGTTTGATAGCAATTTTTTGCAGTTTCGCGTATAAAGTAGTTCAAACTTGGTTTGTTTTGAACGAAACATGGTACATGAAAGTTAATAGGAGGTCAAATACTCTCTAGAGGGGGGGTGAATAGAGAGTATGGGCGTTTTAAGAAATTTTGTCTGGAAGGCAGTTTCAAGAGTTTGAGGAGTCTGTCAAAACTGTTTTCTGGAACAGTTTTGATTCAATGTGTTAACAATAACGTATGTGCGGAAAAATAAACTTTAAAGAATAAACACACGATATGTTAACGAGGTTCGGTTCTAAACAACCTACTCCCCGCGTTTGGGTTCTCTTTCAACCCGTAGGATTCAAACGCCTTTTATTAATCCGACTTTAGTACGAACAAGAAGATCTCACTATCTCCTCACACCCACGTTCTTCCCCTTGAAGAACCGTATTACAAGTCCCTTTAATAAAAGCAAATCCCAAATCTCACAATAGAGATTAACAAGTTGAACACTTTGAAAAGTATTCTAAGTTAGGCGTATGATTTGATCTAACTCTTTTTAAACTCTTAAGCCTATTACAAATGTAAGAGTTAGATGAACTAAGGATTACAACTCTTAAACACTTAGAGAATATTACAAGAGAGAGAAACGTAAGAAGAGGTGCATAGGTGTATATATCCTTAATTCTGGAATGAAGCCTTATATTTATAGTGTTACGCCTCAACACAACCTTGTAGAGCAAGAAAGCTTCTTCCGTAAGTTTCTGTTGAACTGGTTATTCTGAGCCTGTCTTCATGACTTTGAGACTAACTTCAAACTGATGTATGCTGACAGCTTCTTGTAACAACGTCATTGTGTGTAATTTATAACCAATACTTTGCTGCCACGTTAGTACTCATACAATATATTGAACACTAAGCACAAACCAGATTCATCAACGTTTAAATTAATTATTCAAATTAATTTCTATTATTAGTATTAATTCAAATTATCATTTCCTATTTTTAGTATTAATTCAAATATCTCCTTATTTATAGGAAACTCTTTAATTATCTTAACCACTAGTTTATCATCACATATAGCCGTGTACTATATTTAGCAAACCGTGTGTACCTTGTACTTTAGCAATTTAATCATCAAACTATATTAAGCATATATTTAAATTCAAATTCAAATATAAAATATTCAAACGTTTAAGATAAGACGTGTAATAAAATATATTCAAACTTAATTCCAAATAATATCAAATATATCAAAGTTAATTTAAAGGAACCTTGACCTATTAAAATATTTCAAATATAATTTTAAGGAACCTTGATCTATTAAAATATTTCAAATATAATTACGAAATTAACCTAATTGAAAACGTAATTATCTTCAAGACATTGAAACGTATTTCAAGACTTATAAAATAAACTTTAAGATAAACTTATGTTCTTTAAGCATATTCAAATATCTTCGAACTTAACCATATATATCACTTATCAAATGTATATCAAATATGATTTTAGACTTACTTAAACAACTAAATGTAATCACTTAATTTATTTGTTTAATCAATATGTGTTTTGAATTATCATCACTTTAAAAGAGTTTAGACTACAATCTTTACTTATCATTTCGTACGAGAGTTGAGTCTTCAATCTCCCCCTTGATGAAAGTCAAAACCATATTTTCCTAAATCATATTTCTAAGTTAATATGAATTGAAAACATGATAAGAATAAACACAATATCATAAAGCAAAATGTTTTCAAGACTTTATCATTAATCAGAATGTTTTCAAGACTTTGAAAACAGTTTCAAATCAGAACAGTGTAAAACAGAACAGTATAAACCAATGAATTTTATGAATATGAACAATAGTCAATAATGAGCAAGTATGATCTTATCATTAAACATGTATCATCATGTAACTATGTTTAAAAAAAATTAAAAATATCAGCATCTTCACTTAAACATTTCCATTAAATATATCTCCCCCTTAAACATTTCCATTAAATATATCTCCCCCGAACATGAACAATTAAAGAATGAAATGTAATGTATGCATGTACCCAACCAAAAACTATCTAGCAATGTATCAAAGCATAGACAGAAATATATGAAAACACTATGTGTTAGAACATGCAAAACCATCAAACAATAAGAACAACAACAATTAAAATAATTAATAATTTACAGGATAAATCTCCCCCTTTTTGACATTCATCAAAAAAGTAAACAAGGAGTAAAAATGTTGGGATTGTTATGCAAAATAACAAAATATTGTTTTCCGAAAATAAATTGTTGATCAACCATTAACAACTAAAATTATTTCCTGGACCTTGTCTTCCTTTTCTTGGAAGGTTTAGTTTGTCCAGGGGAAGTAGTGATTGTAGTGACTTCAGCAATGTGTGGGATTGATTGAATGGGTGTGGCGTCAACAGCTTCTGGATTGGCTTCTCCTTCTTTTTCTTTCTCCTACTTTTGTTCTTTTTCAGCCTTTTCCTTGTCTGCCTTCTCCTTATCAGCTTCGTTCTCTTTTTCTCCTTCCTTCTCCTGTGCCTCCTTCATTACAACATCCTCTTGTGGCACAGCAGCATCCTCAACAACATCTTCTTCTACTACCACATCCTCCACTACCATGCCTTTCATGTCTTTCATAAAAGTGTCCAACATAAAAGTCAAGGTAGACACCTTATCATGCAAATCAAGCAAGGAAGTTTTAATTCCACCAACTTCTAAGTCAAGAGACTGGAGGCGGGAAAGAGTGGTGTGTTCTTTGATGTGAGGTTCAAGACGTGAGAGCCGCTTACCATGGATTTTTAGTAGATCCTCTTTGTCAGTTGAAGACAAATGTGAATATAACTCATACTTGCCATTAATTTTAAAAATACCAAGAGGAGGAAGAATGTTGTTAGACAAAGTTAATGGACCAGAGTAATTCACTTCCTCTGAATCAGAAAGCAGATTAAAATGATCAAAGATCAATGTCAAAAGGTTGGCATAAGGAAGAGAACAATTGCGAGCAAGAGAACTGCAAAAACGCATTGTTGAGAAGATAATAGAAGTGTAATCAACATTCTTTTGAGAGGCAATCCTCCACATCAAGATTAGATGATTATCAGTGACTAATTCACATGAGGAGTTGCGTGAGAAAACAGTTCTAACAAGGATATTATGCAACAATTTACCACATAAATTCAAGGTATTGTGGGTCAGTTGTTTAACAGAAGAGAAATCAAAATAAGATTCAAGAATAAACATGTCCTTGGCGTTTTGTAAAGCCAAAATGTTAAGTGTTTTACCTTAAGCATCATTAGAGAATTTAAACAGATCATTCATTAGGGTTTTAGTGATAATAGTCTCTTGGCCTTTGACAAAACTTCGTAGGGCCTGATTCCCATCAATCATAGTAAATGAAAAGTTTGAATAAAAGACTTTTACAAGAATGGGGTAAGTAGTAGAGCCAGGATTCAACAACATACCCGGTGTTGATTGAATGAAAGAAGAGATTATCTCAAGATCTTCAAATAAGAAGAAATTATAATCGAGAATATCAACATATGAAAGGGAACGATGTTTGAAAATGTCAATCCATCTACTATACGCTGTGTGATTTTCAAACCATTGTTTTGGTATATCCAAAGAGTTTAAAGGTGAGGGAATGGTAGGGGTAACTTGTTCAGACATTGGGGTTTTAGATTATTCACCTTTTTCAGATTTTGAAGCAGATTTGGTCATCCTTCTTTTGGGTGCCATGGAAAGGATTTTTGAAAGCTTGAAAGAGAGGTGTAAAAGAGACGGTTTGAGAGCAAATCAGAAAGTGCAGAAGCAAGGAAATGAATTATGCGTATGGTGTACTATAAAAGGAGTATAGTACTTAAGCATTTGTACTTCCCATTTAATTGATTTGACAATACAATGAATGCAATAAGAAGGTAATTTGACCGTTGTAGAATGATGTGAATGGGTGTTTAATATGGAATAACAATTATGAGATTAACTGAATTTGAACCAAAGTCATAAGCAAGTATTTAATTGGATGGTTGACGTCCAAAAATAGTTTAACAAACAATTTTGTTTTAAAATAATTAAATATCCTTTATTAATTAAAGGTATTTAATCATAAATCCCATTTTTGTATAAAGCAAACAATTTTTATGAAATTGAAATTATATTTCCAATTCTTAAGCACATGCATAAACACACATTTAATCACAATCAAGTCATATAAGTAATATGTAATCCTTCCCCTTAATACATACTTAGTATTAAGTGACAATTAACGTTGAATACTTAACCATTTTACTCTAATATCACTAACATACCGTTACTCTTATGTTATTACTCCCCCTCAATTCATGCAACATCATTTAGCATGCCAAGTTCCATACATATATAAGCAAAACGATCAGCACTTAAAGGTTTTGTGAATATGTCAGCTAACTGATTTTTCAGTAGATATAAAGGATAGAGATATATTACCTTTTTTAACATGATCTCTTATGAAATGGTGACGTACCTCAATGTGTTTTGTACGTGAATGTTGTACAGGATTCTTAGTAATACAAATAGCACTTGTATTATCACACTTTATTGGTATACCTTTGAGATCGATTCCAAGATCTCGGAGTTGTTGTGCAATCCATAAAATTTGTGAGCAACATGCACCTGCAGCTATGTATTCAGCTTCAGATGTAGATAAAGCAACTGAATTTTGCTTTTTAGAATACCATGAAATTAATGAATTTCTCAAAAATTGACATGATCCTGAAGTGCTTTTTCTATCAACCTTATATCAAGCATAATCAGCATCTGAAAAACCAATCAAACTAAAATTTCCACAACTAGGGTACCATAGACCGAAGTCTTTAGTCCCATGTAAATATCTAAAGATTCTCTTAACTACTGTTAAGTGAGATTCTTTTGGGTAAGCTTGAAAACGAGCACATAAGCAAACACTAAACATAATATCAGGACGACTAGCAGTCAAATACAATAAAGAACCAATCATACCTCTATAAGTCTTTTGATCAACACTCTTACCGTTTATATCTTGATCTAGACTTAGTGTTGAACTCATAGGCGTATTTGCATCTTTACATTGATCCATATTGTATTTCTTTATCAAATCTCTAACATATTTACTTTGACAAATAAATATGCCATCTTTCTTTTGCTTTATTTGTAGTCCAAGAAAGAATGTTAAGTCTCCTATCATGCTCATTTCGAATTCCTTGCACATAATCTCAGAAAATTCCTTGCACAAAGAATCATTAGTAGCTCCAAACAATATGTCATCAACATATACTTGAACAACAAGAATATCTTTTCCTTTAGTTTTAATGAAAAGCGTTTTATCAATTTTACCTCGTTGAAAATCATTTTCAAGGAGATGTGAGCTAAATCTGTCATACCAAGCTCTTGGAGCTTGTTTCAAGCCATATAACGCTTTATTTAGTTTGAACACATGATTAGGTAGATCAGAATTTTCAAAGCCGGGTGGTTGTTTAACATATACTTCCTCTTGTAAATATCCATTTAAGAAAGCACATTTAACATCCATTTGATGTAGTTTAATATTCATGTATGAAGCAAAAGCAAGTATAATACGGATAGATTCTAACCTTGCCACTGGAGCAAAAGTTTCATCATAATCTATTCCTTCTTCTTGATTATATCCTTGAGCAACTAGCCTTGCTTTATTCCTTACAATGTCTCCATCCTCATTAAGTTTATTTCGAAAGACCCATCTAGTTCCAATGATAGTACGATCCGGAGGTCTCTCAACTAGATTCCAAACTTTGTTTCTTTCGAATTCATTCAATTCATTTTGCATAGCAATGATCCACTCTGGTTCTTGTAATGCTTCTTTAACATCCTTTGGTTCTACAAGAGAAACAAAAGCAGACAATGCACATAAATTCTTAAGAGAGGATCGAGTTTGTGTACCTTTGTTTGGATCACTTATGATGTTTTCAGGAGGATGTTGAGATGACATTCTAAGTCTTCTTCGTAATATGGATGGTGTGTAATCATTCAAAGAACTTGTGCCTACTACATTAGAGGAATTTCTAATAGGTGTATCAAAAACAGTATGTTCAGGAACTGTTTAAAGTTCTTGAGGTTGGGTCTCAAGATCAATCTGTGAGTCTTCAATGTTTACAACCTGTTTTCCATCAATCTCATCAAGAATTTGTATGGTATCCTGCATGTTTTTCTTTTTAACTGCACTAGTATCATTAGCATCTAGTTCGTCATCACTCAAATCATCAAAGTGTTTATTAAGGTTTAACTCTTTAAATCCTTCACTTAATGTTCCATTGTCGGATTCATCAAAAACTACATGTATACTTTCCTCAACCATACTTGTTCGTTTGTTCAAGACTCTATAAGCTTTACTGTTCAGCGAGTATCCAAGGAATATACCTTCATCACTTCTAGCATCAAATTTACCTAGATTATCTTTACCATTGTTATGAATAAAACATTTGCAACCAAATGGTTTAAGGTATGCTATATTCGGTTTTCTACCTTTGAATAACTCATAGGAGGTTTTCTTAAGTATGGGTCTAATGAGGCATCTATTTAGAACATAATTTGCTGTGTTAACAGCTTCGGCCCAATAGTGTTTAGCTAATCCATTTTCAATAAGCATTGTCCTAGCCATTTCTTCTAAGGTTCGATTTTTCCTTTCAACCACACCGTTTTGTTGGGGTGTCCTAGGAGCTGAGAAGTTATGGGTTATGCCATATTTTTCACAAAAGGAGTCAAAGCCTAGTTGATCAAACTCTCTCCCATGGTCATTTCTAATCGAGACTATTGGAAGGTTCAGTTGAGTTTGCATCTCTTTACAACGTCTTGAGAACGGTTTCAAGGCTTCACTTTTATCCTTCAAGAAATCAACCCATGTAAATCTAGAATAATCATCCACTGTAACTAAGATATAAGATTTACCTCTTATGCTCCGCATGCGCATTGGTCCACATAAATCAATATGTAAGAGTTCACATGGTCTTGATGTACTTACCATTTTCTTTGGTTTGAATGAACTTCTTACTTGTTTACCTTTAATGCATGCGTCAGATGTAGGACTTTGTCTATAGTCAAGAATTGGAAGTCCCTTAACTAGATCTTTACTTACCAATTTATACATGGTGTGAGTATTGATATGACCAAGACGTCTATGCCATAGTTTTGGATTATCTGTAACAGCTTTCAAGCACTTGAAATTCTGGGCTGCAATATCGTTAGTATTCAAGGCATACACATTATCATGTCTAAGGGCGGTAATAAATGTATCTCCAGTGTTAGGATTTTTGACAACACATTTTTCTTTGTCAAAGATTACTTCATTACCTTTATCACATAGTTGAGACACACTTAGCAAATTAAATTTTAAACCTTCAACTAAATAAACATTATCAATAGTTTTAGACGGATTTTTACCAACTTTACCAATACCTAAAATTTTGCATTCACCTTTATCTCCTAGGGTGATCGAGCCATTGCACTTTTCTTTTATTTCAGAAAATAAAGAAACTTTATCACTCATATGTCTCGAGCATCCACTATCTAATATCCATCTTTGCTTATTCTACAAAACAAAAAAAATAACCTTTCTCAACCTTACTTGGCTATCCAAGCGACAAATTTTGAGCCATATTAAGGATAGACCATGTTGGGTGGTCTTGTCCCTTTAGGAACCCAGATTTGCTTAATCTGTTCACGCAATTTAACAGGAAAGGTATTCTTGATGATATGTTTGTCCTTACGTCTGTACGGACATGCAAGTCTAATGTGTCCTTCTTTGCAACAAAATGAGCAAGTAGGTGTACGTTTATGTTTGTATGCACTCCTAACAAATGTGGTTCTATTATTATAGTTATTTGTAACATAGTTATAACCAATACAACGTTTATCACTAGATGGTTTTTGACATGTAAGCATTTTAGTGAATTTAGATTCGGATTTATTTAGCTTAGTCAATGCTTGTAGGTTTTTCTCAGACTCATGTCTCAGAGTCTTGAGACTGGACTCAAGATCATTGTTTTCATTTTTAAGATCAATAAGCTGTTTAGTCTGGCTGAGATTCTGTTCTTTCAAGACCTTGACAGTCTTTTCAAGTTTAACTGTTTCAGCCTTTAGCGATTCATTTTTCTTAATTAGCTCTTCACAACCTTCAGCATAATGGCGAATTCTATTTTCCAGAATATCTTTCTCATCTTTTAATATCTTTTCAATTTGAAACATATTAAGGAGAGTTGTAACTAATTCATCTTTAGAGCATGTGTTAAGAAAGTCTAGTACCTCTTTATGGTTTTGATCTAAGTCATCATTATTGTCATCTTTTGCCATAAGACATACATGAGCTTATCCATCTTCACTTTCAGGTTCAGATGAGCCTTCAGAATCACTCCAAGTTGCAACCATCGCTTGTTTCTTCTTGTTCTTCTTGTAGGATTCCCTTTTCTTCTTAGGGCACTCCTTCACAAGGTGATCTGTAGATCCACATTCGAAGCAAGCAAGTTTGTTAGTCTTAAAATTTGAATTTGAGTTAGAAGACTTACCTTTATTTCTGGATTTAAATCTCTTAAATCTTTTGCGCATTTTCATTATTCCTTCAAGACCTTTTGTAATCAATGCGAATGGATCTTCCTCATCATCGGTTTCTTCTTCATCACTTGAAGATTCATGATGTTTCTTAGCTTTTAGAGCAAGATTTTTCATGGAGGGTATAACATCATTATCTCCATCATCATGTAGGGTAAGTTCATGAGTTGTAAGTTTTCCAAGGAGATCGTCAAGTGATAGAACTCTCAAGTCTTGGGCTTCTTCGATGGCGGTGACCTTTGGACCCCATTTGGATCTTGGAAGACACCTCAAGACCTTCTGAACTTTTTCTGCATTAGTAAAAGTTTTTCCAAGAGAATTCAAACTGTTAGTAATCAATGTAAAACGTGTAAACATTTCATTAATATTTTCATCCTTTTTCATCTTGAACATTTCGTATTGATGCATGAGGATGTTGATCTTTGTCTCCTTCACTTGACTTGTTCCTTCGTATGTCACAACCAACTTATCCCATATTTCTTTGGCACTTGTGCATGAAGAAACTCTATTGAACTCGGTACCATTTAAAGCACAACACAATTGATTCATTACCCTATAGTTCTTAGATACAGCTTCAATGTCACTTTGAGAATATTCAGATTCGGTTTTTAGAACATCATTTCCTTGTGCGTCCTTTTTCATAGGTACCTTAGGTCCTTTTGTAATAATGTCCCAAAGTTCCATGTCTTGATCAATCACGAACATTTTCATCAAGGCTTTCCAATGTGAGAAATTTACACCGCAAAACAAAGGTGGTCTAGAGCACGAACGTCCTTGAGCAAACAACCCTTCTCCTATTGGATCCATCACAAGATATTACTCTTTATATGTGAAACGTAGCTCTGATACCAATTGAAAGTTAATAGGAGGTCGAATACTCTCTAGAGGGGGGGTGAATAGAGAGTATGGGCGTTTTAAGAAATTTTGTCTGGAAGGCAGTTTCAAGAGTTTGAGGAGTCTGTCAAAACTGTTTTCTGGAACAGTTTTGATTCAATGTGTTAACAATAACGTATGTGCGGAAAAATAAACTTTAAAGAATAAACACACGATATGTTAACGAGGTTCGGTTCTAAACAACCTACTCCCCGCGTTTGGGTTCTCTTTCAACCCGTACGATTCAAACGCCTTTTATTAATCCGACTTTAGTACGAACAAGAAGATCTCACTATCTCCTCACACCCACGTTCTTCCCCTTGAAGAACCGTATTACAAGTCCCTTTAATAAAAGAAAATCCCAAATCTCACAATAGAGATTAACAAGTTGAACACTTTGAAAAGTATTCTAAGTTAGGCGTATGATTTGATCTAACTCTTTTTAAACTCTTAAGCCTATTACAAATGTAAGAGTTAGATAAACTAAGGATTACAACTCTTAAACACTTAGAGAATATTACAAGAGAGAGAAACGTAAGAAGAGGTGCATAGGTGTATATATCCTTAATTCTGGAATGAAGCCTTATATTTATAGTGTTACGCCTCAACACAACCTTGTAGAGCAAGAAAGCTTCTTCCGTAAGTTTCTGTTGAACTGGTTATTCTGAGCCTGTCTTCATGACTTTGAGACTAACTTCAAACTGATGTATGCTGACAGCTTCTTGTAACAACGTCATTGTGTGTAATTTATAACCAATACTTTGCTGCCACGTTAGTACTCATACAATATATTGAACACTAAGCACAAACCAGATTCATCAACGTTTAAATTAATTATTCAAATTAATTTCTATTATTAGTATTAATTCAAATTATCATTTCCTATTTTTAGTATTAATTCAAATATCTCCTTATTTATAGGAAACTCTTTAATTATCTTAACCACTAGTTTATCATCACATATAGCCGTGTACTATATTTAGCAAACCGTGTGTACCTTGTACTTTAGCAATTTAATCATCAAACTATATTAAGCATATATTTAAATTCAAATTCAAATATAAAATATTCAAACGTTTAAGATAAGACGTGTAATAAAATATATTCAAACTTAATTCCAAATAATATCAAATATATCAAAGTTAATTTAAAGGAACCTTGACCTATTAAAATATTTCAAATATAATTTTAAGGAACCTTGATCTATTAAAATATTTCAAATATAATTACGAAATTAACCTAATTGAAAACGTAATTATCTTCAAGACATTGAAACGTATTTCAAGACTTATAAAATAAACTTTAAGATAAACTTATGTTCTTTAAGCATATTCAAATATCTTTGAACTTAACCATATATATCACTTATCAAATGTATATCAAATATGATTTTAGACTTACTTAAACAACTAAATGTAATCACTTAATTTATTTGTTTAATCAATATGTGTTTTGAATTATCATCACTTTAAAAGAGTTTAGACTACAATCTTTACTTATCATTTCGTACGAGAGTTGAGTCTTCAATCTCCCCCTTGATGAAAGTCAAAACCATATTTTCCTAAATCATATTTCTAAGTTAATATGAATTGAAAACATGATAAGAATAAACACAATATCATAAAGCAAAATGTTTTCAAGACTTTATCATTAATCAGAATGTTTTCAAGACTTTGAAAACAGTTTCAAATCAGAACAGTGTAAAACAGAACAGTATAAACCAATGAATTTTATGAATATGAACAATAGTCAATAATGAGCAAGTATGGTCTTATCATTAAACATGTATCATCATGTAACTATGTTTAAAAAAAATTAAAAATATCAGCATCTTCACTTAAACATTTCCATTAAATATATCTCCCCCTTAAACATTTCCATTAAATATATCTCCCCCGAACATGAACAATTAAAGAATGAAATGTAATGTATGCATGTACCCAACCAGAAACTATCTAGCAATGTATCAAAGCATAGACAGAAATATATGAAAACACTATGTGTTAGAACATGCAAAACCATCAAACAATAAGAACAACAACAATTAAAATAATTAATAATTTACAGGATAAATCTGCCCCTTTTTGACATTCATCAAAAAAGTAAACAAGGAGTAAAAATGTTGGGATTGTTATGCAAAATAACAAAATATTGTTTTCCGAAAATAAATTGATGATCAACCATTAACAACTAAAATTATTTCCTGGACCTTGTCTTCCTTTTCTTGGAAGGTTTAGTTTGTCCAGGGGAAGTAGTGATTGTAGTGACTTCAGCAATGTGTGGGATTGATTGAATGGGGGTGGCGTCAACAGCTTCTGGATTGGCTTCTCCTTCTTTTTCTTTCTCCTTCTTCTGTTCTTTTTCAGCCTTTTCCTTGTCTGCCTTCTCCTTATCAGCTTCGTTCTCTTTTTCTCCTTCCTTCTCCTGTGCCTCCTTCATTACAACATCCTCTTGTGGCACAGCAGCATCCTCAACAACATCTTCTTCTACTACCACCTCCTCCACTACCATGCCTTTCATGTCTTTCATAAAAGTGTCCAACATAAAAGTCAAGGTAGACACCTTATCATGCAAATCAAGCAAGGAAGTTTTAATTCCACCAACTTCTAAGTCAAGAGACTGGAGGCGGGAAAGAGTGGTGTGTTTTTTGATGTGAGGTTCAAGACGTGAGAGCCGGTTACCATGGATTTTTAGTAGATCCTCTTTGTCAGTTGAAGACAAATGTGAATATAACTCATACTTGCTATTAATTTTAAAAATACCAAGAGGAGGAAGAATGTTGTTAGACAAAGTTAATGGACCAGAGTAATTCACTTCCTCTGAATCAGAAAGCAGATTAAAATGATCAAAGATCAATGTCAAAAGGTTGGCATAAGGAAGAGAACAATTGCGAGCAAGAGAACTGCAAAAACGCATTGTTGAGAAGATAATAGAAGTGTAATCAACATTCTTTTGAGAGGCAATCCTCCACATCAAGATTAGATGATTATCAGTGACTAATTCACATGAGGAGTTGCGTGAGAAAACAGTTCTAACAAGGATATTATGCAGCAATTTACCACATAAATTCAAGGTATTGTGGGTCAGTTGTTTAACAGAAGAGAAATCAAAATAAGATTCAAGAATAAACATGTCCTTGGCGTTTTGTAAAGCCAGAATGTTAAGTGTTTTATCTTATGCATCATTAGAGAATTTAAACAGATCATTCATTAGGGTTTTAGTGATAATAATCTTTTGGCCTTTGACAAAACTTGGTAGGGCCTGATTCCCATGAAAGTAGCTCAAACTTGGTTTGTTTTGTACGAAACTTGGCACACAAAGCTATTCGGTCTTTATTATTGTGTTGAAATGGTTATAATTGAAAAACATGGTCATATGCTTTAAATTAACTCCTAGGTTGCGATTTTAAGGGTTTTTAAGCGTTTTTGGCACTTTCGAGCATAAAGTAGCTCCAACTTGGTTTGTTTTCCACGAAACGTGGCACACAACATTCTTTGGCATATGTTATTGTGTGGAAATGGTTTAAATTGAATATCATAGTCATATGCTTTAAATTACGTGCTAAGTTGAGATTTTAAGGGTTTTAAGCGCTTTTGGCAGTTTCGCGCATAAAGTAGCTCAAACTTAGTTTGTTTCGCACGAAACTTCGCACACAACACTCTTTGGTATATATTATTGTGTTGAAATGGTTAGAATTATAAATCATAATGATATGCTTGAAATTAAGTGCTAAGTTGCGATTTTAAGGGTTTTTAAGCGTTTTTGGCACTATTGCATAAAGTAGCTCAAACTCTGATCGTTTTGGACGAAACATGGCACACAACACTATTTGGTATATATTATTGTGCGGAATTTGTTAAAATATAAAATCATAGTTATGTGCTTGAAATTACGTGCTAAGTTGCGATTTTAAGGGTTTTAAGCGTTTTTGGTATTTTCTCGCATAAAGTAGGTCACACTTGTTTGTTTTACACAAAACCTAGCAAACAACACTATTTGGTCTATATTATTGTGTTAAAATGGTTAGAATTTGAAATCATAGTCATATGCTTGAAATTACGTGCTAAGTTTTAATTTTAAGGGTTTTTAAGCGTTTTTCGTACGTCTCCGCATAAAGTAGGCTTAAACGTGGTTTGTTTTGCATGAAACTTGGCATACAAAACTATTTGGTATGTATTATTGTGTTAAAATAATTGAAAAGCAAATTCAATTGCTTGAAATTAAGTGCTAAGTTGTGATTTTAAGGGTTTTTATGCGATTTTGGCACTTTCACGCATAAAGTTGCTCAAACTTGATTTGTTTTGCACGAAACATGGCACACAATATTATTTGGTATATATTATGGTGTTGAAATGGTTAGTATTGAAAATCATAGTCAAATGCTTGAAATTAAGTGCTAACTTGCGAATAAAGTAGTTCAAACTCGGTTTGTTTTGCACGAAACTCTACACACAACACTATTTGGTATATATTATTGTGTTAAAATTGTTTGAATTTAAAATCATTGTCAGATGCTGCAAATTACGTGCTAAGTTGCGATTTTAAGGGTTTTAAGCTTTTTCGGCACTTTCGCGGATGAAGTAGCTCAAACTTGGTTTGTTTTGTACGAAACTTGGCACACAAAACTATTCGGTCTATATTATTTTGTTGAAATGGTTATAATTGAATATCATAGTCATATTCTTTAAATTAAGTGCTAAGTTGCGAATTTAAGGGTTTTTAAGCGTTTTTGGCACTTTCGAGCATAAAGTAGCTCCAACTTGGTGTGTTTTCCACGAAACGTGGCACACAACATTATTTGGCATATATTATTGTGTTTAAATGGTTCTAATTGAAAATCAAAGTCATATGCTTTAAATTACGTGCTAAGTTGTGATTTTAAGGATTTCAAGCGCTTTTGGCACTTTCGCGCATAAAGTAGGTCAAACTTGGTTTGTTTCGCACGAAACTTCGCACACAACATTCCTTGGTATATATTAATTGTTGAAATTGTTAGAATTGTAAATCATAATCATATGCTTGAAATTACGTGCTAAGTTGCGATTTTAAGGGTTTTTAAGCGTTTTTGGCACCATTGCGCATAAAGTAGCCCAAACTCTGATCGTTTTGGACGAAACATGGCACACAACACTATTTGGTATATATTATTGTGTGGAATTTGTTACAATTGAAAATCATAGTTATATGCTTGAAATTACGTGCTAAGTTGCGATTTTAAGGGTTTTAAGCGCTTTTGGCATTTTCTCGCATAAAGTAGGTCACACTTGTTTGTTTTGCACAAAACCTAACAAACAACACTATTTGGTCTATATTATTGTGTTAAAATGGTTAGAATTTAAAATCATTGTCATATGCTTGAAATTACGTACTAAGTTGTAATTTTAAGGGTTTTTAAGTGTTTTTCGTACGTCTCCGCATAAAGTAGGCTCAAACGTGGTTTGTTTTGCATGAGACTTGGCACACAAAACTATTTGGTATGTATTATTGTGTTAGAATAATTGAAAAGCATAGTCATTTGCTTGAAATTAAGTGCTAAGTTGCGATTTTAAGGGTTTTTATGCGATTTTGGCACTTTCACGCATAAAGTAGCTCAAACTTGTTTTGTTTTGCACGAAACTTGGCACACAATATTATTTGGTATATATTATGGTGTTGAAATGGTTACTATTGAAAATCAGGGTCATATGCTTGAAATAACGTGCTAAGTTGCGATTTTAAGGGTTTTCAAGCGTTATTAGCACTTTCGCAAATAAAGTAGTTCAAACTTGGATTGTTTTGCACGAAACTCTACACACAACACTATTTGGTATATAGTATTGTATTAAAATTTTTAGAATTGATAATCATTGTCAGATGCTTCAAATTACGTACTAAGTTGCGATTTTAAGGGTTTTAGGCTTTTTCAGCACTTTCGAGGATGAAGTTGCTCAAACTTGGTTTGTTTAGTACGAAACTTGGCACACAAAACTATTTGGTCTATATTATTGTGCGATTTTAAGGGTTTTTATGCGTTTTTGGCACTTTCGCGCTTAAAGTAGCTCCATCTTGGTTTGATTTCCTGAAAACGTGGCACAAAAATCTATTTCGTATACATTATTGTGTTGAGATGGTCAAAATTGAAAATTATAGTCATATGCTTGAAATTAAGTGCTAAGTTGCGATTTTAAGGGTTTTTAAGCGTTT
Source organism: Amaranthus tricolor (assembly GCF_026212465.1). NCBI lineage: Eukaryota > Viridiplantae > Streptophyta > Magnoliopsida > Caryophyllales > Amaranthaceae > Amaranthus > Amaranthus tricolor. Next base: position 29,399,056 of record NC_080056.1, on the reverse strand, counting down.
TTGGCACTTTCGCGCATAAAGTAGCTCCGACTTGGTCTGTTTTCCACAAAACGTGGCACACAACATTATTTGGCATATATTATTGTGTGGAAATGGTTTAAATTGAAAATCATAGTCATATGCATGAAATGACGTGCTAAGTTATGATTTTAAGGATTTTAAGCGCTTTTGGCACTTTCGCGCATAAAGTAGCTCAACCTTGGTTTGTGTCGCACGAAACTTCGCACACAACACTCTTTGTTATAAATTATTGTGTTGAAAAAATTAGAATTGTAAATCATAATCATATGTTTGAAATTACGTGCTAAGTTGTGATTTTAAGGGTTTTTAAGCGTTTTTGGCACTATTGCGCATAAAGTAGCTCAAACTCTGTTTGTTTTGGACGTAACTCGGCACACAACACAATTTGGTATATATTATTGTAGGGAAATGGTTAAAATTTAAAATGATTGTTATATGCTTGAAATTACGTGCGACGTTGCGATTTTAAGGGTTTTAAGCGTTTTTGGCATTTTCTCGCATAGAGTAGGTCAATCTTGTTTGTTTCGCACAAAACCTGGCACACAACACTATTAGGTATATATTATTGTGTTAAGATGGTTAGAATTGAAAATCATAGTCATATGCTTGAAATTACGTGCTAAGTTGCGATTTTAAGGGTTTTAAAGCGTTTTTGGTACGTTTGCGCATAAAGTAGGCTCAAACTTGGTTTGTTTTGCACAAAACTAGAGACACAACACTATTTGGTATGTATTATTGTGTTAAAATAATTGAAAATCATAGTCACTTGCTTGAAATTAAATGCTAAGTTGTGATTTTAAGGGTTTGTAAGCGATTTTGGCACTTTCACGCGTAAAGTAGGCTCAAACTTGGTTTGTTTTGCATGAAACTTGGCACACAATATTATTTGGTATATATTATGGTGTTGAAATGGTTAGTATTTAAAATCACGGTCATATGCTTGCAATTACGTGCTAATCTGCGATTATAAGGGTTTTTAAGTGTTTTTCGTATTTTCGCGCATAAAGTAGCTCAAACTTTGCTTGTCTTGCACTAAACTTGGAACACATCACTCTTTGGTATGTATTATTGTGCTAAACTAATTTGAAATCATAGTCATATGCTTTTAATTAACTGCTAAGTTGCGATTTTAAGGGTTTTTAAACGCTATTAGCACTTTCGCAAATAAAGTAGTTCAAACTTGGTTTGTTTTGCACGAAATTCTACACACAACACTATTTGGTATATATTATTGAATATCATTGTCAGATGCTTGAAATTACGTGCTAAGTTGCGATTTTAAGGGTTTTATGCTTTTTCGGCACTTTTGCGCATGAAGTAGCTCAAACTTGGTTTGTTTTGTTCGAAACTTGGCACACAAAACTATTTGGTCTATATTATTGTGTTTAAATGGTTATAATTGAAAATCATATTCATAGGCTTGAAATTAAGTGCAAAGTTGCGATTTTAAGGGTTTTTAAGTGTTATTAGCACTTTCACAGCTAAAGTAGTTCAAACTTGGTTTGTTTTGCACGAAACTCTACATACAACACTATTTGGTATATATTGTGTTAAAATGTTTAGAATTGAAAATCATTGTTAGTTGCTTCAAATTACATGCTAAGTTGCGATTTTAAGGGTTTCAAGCTTTTTCGGTACTTTCTCGCATGAAGTAGCTCAAACATGGTTTGTTTTGTACGAAACATGGCACACAATACTATTTGGTCTATATTGTTGTGTTGAAATGTTTATACTTGAAAATCATAGTCATATGCTTGAAATTACGTGCAATGTTGCGATTTTAAGGGTTTTAAGCGTTTTTGGCACTTTTGCGCATAAAGTAGCTCAAACTTGGTTTGTTTTCCACGAAATGTGGCACACAACATTATTTGGTATATATTATCGTGTTGAAATTTTGAAAATTGAAAATCATACTCAGATGCTTGAAATTACGTGCTAAGTTTAGATTTGTAAGATTTTATGCGCTTTTGGCACTTTCGCGCATAAAGTAGCTCAAACTTGGTTTGTTTCGCAAGAAACTTCGCACACAACAATATTTTCTATATATTATTGTGTTGAAATGGTTAGAATTGAAAATCATAATCATATGCTTGAAATTACGTGCTATGTTGCGATTTTATGGGTTTTTAAGCGTTTTTGGCACTATTGCGCATAAAGTAGCTCAAACTCTATTTGTTTTGCACGAAACTTGGCACACAACGCTATTTGGTATATATTATTGTGTGGAAATGATTAAAATTGAAAATCATAGTTATATGCTAGAAATTTCATGCGAAGTTGCGATTTTAAGGGTTTTAAGCGCTTTTGGCACTTTCTCGCATAAAGTAGATCAAACTTTTTTATTTTGCACAAAACCTGACAGCCAACACTATTTGGTATATGTTATTGTATTTAAATGGTTAAAATTGAAAATCATAGTTATATGCTTGAAATTACGTGCTAAGTTTTGATTTTAAGGGGTTTTAAGCGTTTTTGGTATGTTTGCGCATAAAGTAGGCTCAAACTTGGTTTGTTTTGCACGAAACATGGCACACAACACTATTTGGTATATATTATTGTGTTAAAATAAATGAAAATCATAGTTAAGTGCTTGAAATTAAGTGCTAAGTTGCGATTTTAACGGTTTTTAAGCGATTTTTGCACTTTCACGCATAAAGTAGCTCAAGCTTGGTATGTTTTGCACGAAACCTGGCACACAATATTATTTGGTACATATTATTGTGTTGAAATGGTTAAAATTAAATATCACAGTCATATGCATGAAATTGCATGCCAAGTTGCGATTTTAAGGGTTTTTAAGCGTTATTAGCTTTTTTGCGCATAAAGTAGCTCAAACTTTGATTGTTTTGCACGAAACTTTGCACGCAACACTATTTGATATATACTATTGCAATAAAATTGCGAATTTAATTTTTTATACGCTTTTTTGGCAATTTCGCGCATAAAATATTTCAAACTTGGTATTTTTTGCATGAAAGATGGCATACAACACTCTTTGGTATATATTATTGTGTAAAAATGGTTAAATTGAAAATCGTAGTTATATGCTTGAAATTACTATTTAAGTTGCGATTTTAAGGGTTTTTAAGCGTTTTTAGCACTTTCGCGCATAAAGTTGCTCATACTTGGTTTGTTTTGCACGAAACTTGGCACACAACACTATTTGGTATATATTACTGTGCTAAAATGGTTAAATTGAAAATCGTAGTACAATTTGGTATATATTATTTTGTAAAAATGGTTATAATTGAAAATTTTACATATACGCTTGAAATTACGTGCAAAGTTGCGATTTTGAGAGTTTTTAAGCGTTTTTAGCACTTTCGCGCATAAACTAGCTCAAACTTGGTTTGTTTTGCACAAACCTTGGCACACAACATTATTTTGTATATATTATTGTGTTAAAATGGGTAGAATTTAAAATCACAGTCATATGCTTGAAATTACGTTCCTTAAACGTTTTTCGCCCTTTCGCGCCTAAAGTAGCTCAAACACTGTTTGTTTTGCACAAAACTTGGCACACAACATTATTTCGTATATATTATTGTGCTAAAATGGTTAAAATTGAAAATCATAGTCATATACTTGAAATTACATGCTAAGTTGCGATTTTAAGAGTTTTAAGCTTTTTCTGGCATTTTCCCGCATAAAGTAGCTCAAACTTGGTTTGTTTTGGATGAAACTTGGCACACAAAACTATTTGGTATAGATTATTGTGTTGAAATGGTTATAATTTAAAATCATAGTCATATGCTTGAAATTAAGTGCTTAGTTGCGATTTTAAGGGTTTTTAAGCATTATTGGCACTTTCGCGCATAAAGTTGCTCCAACTTGGTTTGTTTTCCACAAAACGTGGCACACAACACTATTTGGTATATATTGTTGTGTTGAAATTGTTAAAATTGAAAATCATATTCATATGCTTGAAATTACGTGCTAAATTGCGATTTTGATCGTTTCTAAGTGTTTTTCGTACTTTCGCGCATAAAGTAGCTCAAACTTGGTTTGTTTTGCACGAAACATGGCACACAACACTATTTGGTATATATTATATGTGTTAAAATGGTAAGAATATAAAATCATAGTTATATGCTTGAAACTAAGTGCTAAGTTGCGACTATAAAGGTTTTTAAGCATTTTTGGCACTTTCGCGCATAAAGTAGCTCGCCCTTGGTTTGTTTTGCACGAACCTTGGCACACAACACTATTTGGTATACATATTGTGTGGAAATGGTTAAAATTGAAAATCATAGTTATATGCTTGAAATTACGTGCTAAGTTGCGATTTTAAGGGTTTTATGCGCTTTTGGAACTTTCTCGCATAGAGTAGGTGAAACTTGTTTGTTTTGCACAAAACCTGGCACACAATACTATTTGGTATATATTATTGTGTTGAAATCTTTATAAATGAAAATCATTGTCATACGCTTGAAATTAAGTCCTATGTTGCGATTTTAAGGGTTTTTAAGCGTTTTTGGCACTTTCGCGCATAAAGTTGCTCCAACTTGGTTTGATTTCCACGAAACGTGGTTCACTACACTACTTCGATATATTATTGTGTTGAAATGGTTAAAATTGAAAATCATAGTCATATACTTGATATTATGATCTAAGTTGCGATTTTAAGGGTTTTAAGCACTTTTGGCACTTTCGCGCATAAAGTAGCCTAAACATGGTTTGTTTGGCACGAAACTTCGTACACAACACTATTTGGTATATACTATTTTTTTGAAATGGTTACAATTGAAAATAATAATCATAGGCATGAAATTAAGTGCTAAGTTGCGAGTTTAAGGATTTTTAAGCGTTTTTAGCACTTTCGCGCAAAAAGTAGTTCAAACATGGTTTGTTTTGCACGAAACATGGCACACAACACAATTTGGTATATATTATTTTTTTAAAATGGTTATTATTGAAAATTTTAGTCATATGCTTTAAATTACGTGCAAAGGTGCGATTTTGAGAGTTTTTAACCGTTTTTAACAGTTTCGCGCATAAACTTGCTCAAACTTGGTTAGTTTTGCACAAAACATGGTACACAACATTATTTTGTATATATTATTGTGTTAAAATGGTTAGAATTTCAAATCACAATCATATGCTTGAAATTACGTGCCAAGTTGCGATTTTAAAAGATTTTTAAACGTTTTTCGCCCTTTCGCACCTAAAGTAGCTCAAACATGGTTTGTTTTGCACAAAACTTGGCACACAACATTATTTGCTATATATTATTGTGCTAAAATGGTTAAAATTGAAAATCATAGTCATATACTTGAAATTACGTGCTAAGTTGCGATTTTAAGGGTTTTAAGCTTTTCTGGCATTTTCCCGCATAAAGTAGCTCTCAAACTTGGTTTGTTTTGCATGAAACTTGGCACACAAAACTATTTCGTATATATTATTGTGTTGAAATGGTTATAATTAAAATCATAGTCATATGCTTGAAATTAAGTGCTTAGTTGCGATTTTAAGGGTTTTTAAGCGTTATTGGCACTTTCGCGCATAAAGTTGCTCCAACTTGGTTTGTTTTCCACACAACGTGGCACACAACACTATTTGGTATATATTGTTGTGTTGAAATGGTTAAAATTGAAAATCATATTCATATGCTTGAAATTACGTGCAAAATTGCGATTTTGATCGTTTCTAAGCGTTTTTCGTACTTTCGCGCATAAAGTAGCTCAAACTTGGTTTGTTTTGCACGAAACATGGCACACAACAGTATTTGGTATATATTATATGTGTTAAAATGGTAAGAATATAAAATCATAGTCATATGCTTGAAATTAAGTGCTAAGTTGCGACTTTAAAGGTTTTTAAGCATTTTTGGCACTTTCGCGCATAAAGTAGCTCGCGCTTGGTTTTTTTTGCACGAACCTTGGCACACAACACTATTTGGTATATATATTATGTGGAAATGGTTAAAATTGAAAATCATAGTTATATGCTTGAAATTACGTGCTAAGTTGCGATTTTAAGGGTTTTATGCGCTTTTGGAACTTTCTCTCATAGAGTAGGTGAAACTTGTTTGTTTTGCACAAAACCTGGCACACAACACTATTTGATATATATTATTGTGTTGAAATCGTTATAAATGAAAATCATTGTCATACACTTGAAATTAAGTCCTATGTTGCGATTTTAAGGGTATTTAAGCGTTTTTGGTACTTTCGCGCATAAAGTTTCTCCAACTTGGTTTGATTTCCACGAAACGTGGTTCACAACACTACTTCGTATATATTATTGTGTTGAAATGGTTAAAATTGAAAATCATAGTCATATGCTTGATATTACGATCTAAGTTGCGATTTTAAGGGTTTTAAGCACTTTTGGCACTTTCGCTCATAAAGTAGCTTAAACTTGGTTTGTTTGGCACGAAACTTCATACACAACACTACTTGGTATATACTATTGTTTTTAAATGGTTACAATTGAAAATAATAATCATATGCTTGAAATTACGTGCTAAGTTGCGATTTTTAGCGATTTTAAGCGTTTTTAGCACTTTCGCGCAAAAAGTAGTTCAAACATGGTTTATTTTGCACGAAACTTGGCACACAACACAATTTGGTATATATTATTTTGTTAAAATGGTTATAATTGAAAATTTTACTCATATGCTTGAAATTACGTGCAAAGTTGCGATTTTGAGAGTTTTTAAGCGTTTTTAGCACTTTCGCGCATAAACTAGCCCAAACTTTGTTTGCTTTGCACAAAACATGGCACACAACATTATTTTATATATATTATTGTGTTAAAATGGTTAGAATTTAAAATCACAGTCATATGCTTGAAATTACGTGCTAAGTTGCGATTTTAAGGGTTTTAAGCTTTTTTTGGCCTTTTGGCGTATAAAGTAGCTGAAACTTGGTTTGTTTTGCATGAAACTTGGCACACAAAACTATTTGGTATATATTATTGTGTTGAAATGGTTATAATTAAAAATCATAGTCATATGCTTGAAATTAAGTGCTTAGTTGCGATTTTAAGGGTTTTTAAGCAATATTGGCACTTTCGCGCATAAAGTTGCTCCAACTTGGTTGCTCCAACTTGGTTTGCTTTCCACAAAACGTGGCACACAACACTATTTGGTATATATTGTTGTGTTTAAATGGTTAAAATTGAAAATCATATTCATATGCTTGAAATTACGTGCTAAATCGCGATTTTGATTGTTTCTAAGCGTTTTTTGTACTTTCGCGCATAAAGTACCTCAAACTTGGTTTGTTTTGCACGAAACATGGCACACAACACTATTTGGAATATATTATATGTTTTAAAATCGTAAGAATATAAAATCATAGTCATATGCTTGAAATTAAGTGCTAAGTTGCGACTTTAAAGGTTTTTCAGCATTTTTGGCACTTTCGCGCATAAAGTAGCTCGCGCTTGGTTTTTTTTGCACGAACCTTGGCACACAACTCTATTTGGTATATATATTGTGTGGAAATGGTTACAATTGAAAATCATAGTTATATGATTGAAATTACGTGCTAAGTTGCGATTTTAAGGGTTTTATGCGCTTTTGGAACTTTCTCTCATAGAGTAGATGAAACTTGTTTGTTTTGCACAAAACTTGGCACACAACACTATTTGGTATATATTATTGTGTTGAAATCGTTATAAATGAAAATCATTGTCATACGCTTGAAATTAAGTCCTATGTTGCGATTTTAAGGGTATTTAAGCGTTTTTGGCACTTTCGCGCATAAAGTTGCTCCAACTTGGTTTGATTTCCACGAAACGTGGTTCACAACACTACTTCGTATATATTATTGTGTTGAAATGGTTAAAATTGAAAATCATAGTCATATGCTTGATATTACGATCTAAGTTGCGATTTTAAGGGTTTTAAGCACTTTTGGCACTTTCGCGCATAAAGTAGCTTAAACTTGGTTTGTTTGGCACGAAACTTCATACACAACACTATTTGGTATATACTATTGTTTTTAAATGGTTACAATTGAAAATAATAATCATATGCTTGAAATTACGTGCTAAGTTGCGATTTTTAGCGATTTTAAGCGTTTTTTAGCACTTTCGCGCAAAAAGTAGTTCAAACATGGTTTATTTTGCACGAAACATGGCACACAACACAATTTGGTATATATTATTTTTTTAAAATGGTTATAATTGAAAATTTTGCTCATATGCTTGAAATTACGTGCAAAGTTGCGATTTTGAGAGTTTTTAAGCGTTTTTAGCACTATCGCGCATAAACTAGCTCAAACTTTGTTTGTTTTGCACAAAACATGGCACACAACATTATTTTGTATATAATATTGTGTTAAAATGGTTAGAATTTAAAATCACAGTCATATGCTTGAAATTACGTGCTAAGTTGCGATTTTAAGGGTTTTAAGCTTTTTTGGCATTTTTGCGTATAAAGTAGCTGAAACATGGTTTGTTTTGCATGAAACTTGGCACACAAAACTATTTGGTATATATTATTGTGTTGAAATGGTTATAATTAAAAATCATAGTCATATGCTTTAAATTAAGTGCTTAGTTGCGATTTTAAGGGTTTTTTAACCGTTTTTGGCATTTTCACGCATAAAGTTGCTCCAACTTGGTTTGTTTTCCACAAAATGTGGCACACAACACTATTTGGTATATATTTTTGTGTTGAAATGTTTAAAATTGAAAATCATATTCATATGCTTGATATTACGTGCTAAATTGCGATTTTAATGGTTTCTAAGCGTTTTTCGTACTTTCGCGCATAAAGTAGCTCAAACTTGGGTTGTCTTGCACGAATCATGGCACACAACACTATTTGGTATATTTTATATGTGTTAAAATGGTAAGAATATAAAATCATAGTCATATGCTTGAAATTAAGTGCTAAGTTGCGACTTTAAAGGTTTTTAAGCATTTTTGGCACTTTCGCGCATAAAGTAGCTCCAACTTGGTTTGTTTTGCATGAAACTTGGCACACAAAACTATTTGGTATATATTATTGTGTTGAAATGGTTATAATTAAAAATCATAGTCATATGCTTGAAATTAAGTGCTTAGTTGCGATTTTAAGGGTTTTTAAGCAATATTGGCACTTTCGCGCATAAAGTTGCTCCAACTTGGTTTGCTTTCCACAAAACGTGGCACACAACACTATTTGGTATATATTGTTGTGTTGAAATGGTTAAAATTTAAAATCATATTCATATGCTTGAAATTACGTGCTAAATTGCGATTTTGATCGTTTCTAAGCGTTTTTCGTACTTTCGCGCATAAAGTAGCTCAAACTTGGTTTGTTTTACACAAAACATGGCACACAACACTATTTGGTATATATTATATGTGTTAAAATGGTAAGAATATAAAATCATAGTCATATGCTTGAAATTAAGTGCTAAGTTGCGACTTTAAAGGTTTTTAAGCATTCTTGGCACTTTCGCGCATAAAGTAGCTTGCGCTTGGTTTTTTTTGCACGAACCTTGGCACACAACACTATTTGGTATATATATTGTGTGGAAATGGTTACAATTGAAAATCATAGTTATATGCTTGAAATTATGTGCTAAGTTGCGATTTTAAGGGTTTTATGCGCTTTTGGAACTTTCTCTCATAGAGTAGGTGAAACTTTTTTGTTTTGCACAAAACCTGGCACACAACACTATTTGGTATATATTATTGTGTTGAAATTGTTATAAATGAAAATCATTGTCATACGCTTGAAATTAAGTCCTATGTTGCGATTTTAAGGGTATTTAAGCGTTTTTGGCACTTTCGCGCATAAAGTTGCTCCAACTTGGTTTGATTTCCACGAAACGTGGTTCACAACACTACTTCGTATATATTATTGTGTTGAAATGGTTAAAATTGAAAATCATAGTCATATGCTTGATATTACGATCTAAGTTGCGATTTTAAGGGTTTTAAGCACTTTTGGCACTTTCGCGCATAAAGTAGCTTAAACTTGGTTTGTTTGGCACGAAACTTCATACACAACACTATTTGGTATATACTATTGTTTTTAAATGGTTACAATTGAAAATAATAATAATATGCTTTAAATTACGTGCTAAGTTGCGATTTTTAGCGATTTTAAGCGTTTTTAGCACTTTCGCGCAAAAAGTAGTTCAAACATGGTTTATTTTGCACGAAACATGGCACACAACACAATTTGGTATATATTATTTTTTTAAAATGGTTATAATTGAAAATTTTGCTCATATGCTTGAAATTACGTGCAAAGTTGCGATTTTGAGAGTTTTTAAGCGTTTTTAGCACTTTCGCACATAAACTAGCTCAAACTTTGTTTGTTTTGCACAAAACATGGCACACAACATTATTTTGTATATAATATTGTGTTAAAATGGTTAGAATTTAAAATCACAGTCATATGCTTGAAATTACGTGCTAAGTTGCGATTTTATGGGTTTTAAGCTTTTTTGGCATTTTTGCGTATAAAGTAGCTGAAACTTGGTTTGTTTTGCATGAAACTTGGCACACAAAACTATTTGGTATATATTATTGTGTTGAAATGGTTATAATTAAAAATCATAGTCATATGCTTGAAAATAAGTGCTTAGTTGCGATTTTAAGGGTTTTTAAGCAATATTGGCACTTTGGCGGATAAAGTTGCTCCAACTTGGTTTGCTTTCCACAAAACGTGGCACACACACTATTTGGTATATATTGTTGTGTTGAAATGGTTAAAATTTAAAATCATATTCATATGCTTGAAATTACGTGCTAAATTGCGATTTTGATCGTTTCTAAGCGTTTTTTCGTACTTTCGTGCATAAAGTAGCTCAAACTTTGTTTGTTTTACACAAAACATGGCACACAACACTATTTGGTATATATTATATGTGTTAAAATCGTAAGAATATAAAATCATAGTCATATGCTTGAAATTAAGTGCTAAGTTGCGACTTTAAAGGTTTTTAAGCATTTTTGGCACTTTCGCGCATAAAGTAGCTTGCGCTTGGTTTTTTTTGCACGAACCTTGGCACACAACACTATTTGGTATATATATGGTGTGGAAATGGTTAAAATTTAAAATCATAGTTATATGCTTGAAATTACGTGCTATGTTGCGATTTTAAGGGTTTTTATGCGCTTTTGGAACTTTCTCTCATAGAGTAGGTGAAACTTTTTTGTTTTGCACAAAACCTGGCACACAACACTATTTGGTATATATTATTGTGTTGAAATTGTTATAAATGAAAATCATTGCCATACGCTTGAAATTAAGTCCTATGTTGCGATTTTAAGGGTATTTAAGCGTTTTTGGCACTTTCGCGCATAAAGTTGCTCCAACTTGGTTTGATTTCCACGAAACGTGGTTCACAACACTACTTCGTATATATTATTGTGTTGAAATGGTTAAAATTGAAAATCCTAGTCATATGCTTGATATTACGATCTAAGTTGCGATTTTAAGGGTTTTAAGCACTTTTGGCACTTTCGCGCATAAAGTAGCCTAAACTTGGTTTGTTTGGCACGAAACTTCATACACAACACTATTTGGTATATACTATTGTTTTTAAATGGTTACAATTGAAAATAATAATAATATGCTTGAAATTACGTGCTAAGTTGCGATTTTTAACGATTTTAAGCCTTTTTAGCACTTTCGCGCAAAAAGTAGTTCAAACATGGTTTATTTTGCACGAAACATGGCACACAACACATGTTGGTATATATTATTTTTTTAAAATGGTTATAATTGAAAATTTTGCTCATATGCTTGAAATTACGTGCAAAGTTGCGATTTTGAGAGTTTTTAAGCGTTTTTAGCACTTTCGCGCATAAACTACCTCAAACTTTGTTTGTTTTGCACAAAACATGGCACACAACATTATTTTGTATATAATATTGTGTTAAAATGGTTAGAATTTAAAATCACAGTCATATGCTTGAAATTACGTGCTAAGTTGCGATTTTAAGGGTTTTAAGCTTTTTTGGCATTTTTGCGTATAAAGTAGCTGAAACTTGGTTTGTTTTGCATGAAACTTGGCACACAAAACTATTTGGTATATATTATTGTGTTGAAATGGTTATAATTAAAAATCATAGTCATATGCTTGAAATTAAGTGCTTAGTTGCGATTTTAAGGGTTTTTAAGCAATATTGGCACTTTCGCGCATAAACTTGCTCCAACTTGGTTTGCTTTCCACAAAACGTGGCACACAACACTATTTGGTATATATTGTTGTGTTGAAATGGTTAAAATTTAGAATCATATTCATATGCTTGAAATTACGTGCTAAATTGCGATTTTGATCGTTTCTAAGCGTTTTTTCGTACTTTCGCGCATAAAGTAGCTCAAACTTGGTTTGTTTTACACAAAACATGGCACACAACACTATTTGGTATATATTATATGTGTTAAAATGGTAAGAATATAAAATCATAGTCATATGCTTGAAATTACGTGCTAAGTTGTGATTTTAAGGGTTTTAATCGCTTTTGGCACGTTCGCGCATAAAGTAGCTCAAACATGGTTTGTTTCGCACGAAACTATGCACACAACACTATTTGGTATATAATATTGTGTTGAAATCATTATAAATGAAAATCATTGTCATACACTTGAAATTAAGTCCTATGTTGCGATTTTAAGGGTATTTAAGCGTTTTTTGGCACTTTCGCGCATAAAGTTGCTCCAACTTGGTTTGATTTCCACGAAACGTGGTTCACAACACTACTTCGTATATATTATTGTGTTGAAATGGTTAAAATTGAAAATCATAGTCATATGCTTGATATTACGATCTAAGTTGCGATTTTAAGGGTTTTAAGCACTTTTGGCACTTTCGCGCATAAAGTAGCTTAAACTTGGTTTGTTTGGCACGAATCTTCATACACAACACTATTTGGTATATACTATTGTTTTTAAATGGTTACAATTGAAAATAATAATCATATGCCTGAAATTACGTGCTAAGTTGCGATTTTTAGCGATTTTAAGCGTTTTTAGCACCTTCGCGCAAAAAGTAGTTCAAACATGGTTTATTTTGCACGAAACATGGAACACAACACAATTTGGTATATATTATTTTGTTAAAATGGTTATAATTGAAAATTTTACTCATATGCTTGAAATTACGTGCAAAGTTGCGATTTTGAGAGTTTTTAAGCGTTTTTAGCACTTTCGCGCATAAACTAGCTCAAACTTTGTTTGCTTTGCACAAAACATGGCACACAACATTATTTTGTATATATTATTGTGTTAAAATGGTTAGAATTTAAAATCACAGTCATATGCTTGAAATTACGTGCTAAGTTGCGATTTTAAGGGTTTTAAGCTTTTTTGGCATTTTTGCGTATAAAGTAGCTGAAACTTGGTTTGTTTTGCATGAAACTTGGCACACAAAACTATTTGGTATATATTATTGTGTTGAAATGGTTATAATTAAAAATCATAGTCATATGCTTGAAATTAAGTGCTTAGTTGCGATTTTAAGGGTTTTTAAGCAATATTGGCACTTTCGCGCATAAAGTTGCTCCAACTTGGTTTGCTTTCCACAAAACGTGGCACACAACACTATTTGGTATATATTGTTGTGTTGAAATGGTTAAAATTTAAAATCATATTCATATGCTTGAAATTACGTGCTAAATTGCGATTTTGATCGTTTCTAAGCGTTTTTCGTACTTTCGCGCATAAAGTAGCTCAAACTTGGTTTGTTTTACACAAAACATGGCACACAACACTATTTGGTATATATTATATGTGTTAAAATGGTAAGAATATAAAATCATAGTCATATGCTTGAAATTAAGTGCTAAGTTGCGACTTTAAAGGTTTTTAAGCATTTTTGGCACTTTCGCGCATAAAGTAGCTTGCGCTTGGTTTTTTTTGCACGAACCTTGGCACACAACACTATTTGGTATATATATTGTGTGGAAATGGTTAAAATTGAAAATCATAGTTATATGCTTGAAATTACGTGCTAAGTTGCGATTTTAAGGGTTTTATGCGCTTTTGGAACTTTCTCTCATAGAGTAG